>NC_069510.1:43798906-43971406 GCF_027579735.1 Bombina bombina
ATTTTGTTAACCCTAGAATGTCCCTTTAAACAAAATTAAAATAATGCATTAACTGAAATGCACCAGTTCCACGCAACTAAGAAAATGCTTTTTCTTTACCAAAAAATAAAATAAAAATAAAACATTTCATTTGTTTTTGTTGTTGAAGAATTAAAAGTAAAAAATACCTTAACTTAGTGTTCCAGTCCAGGTTCTTCTACACATAGTTGCACAGTGACGCCAGTTAGAGGCCTTAAGATTAGTAACAAGGCGGTACTGACTTGTTTTACAGTCTGATTGGCTGCACAGAACAAATCTTTAAAGAAAAAAACAAAATTTATGCTTACCTGATAAATTCCTTTCTCCTGTAGTGTGGTCAGTCCACGGGTCATCATTACTTCTGGGATATTAACTCCTCCCCAACAGGAAGTGCAAGAGGATTCACCCAGCAGGGCTGCTATATAGCTCCTCCCCTCTACGTCACCTCCAGTCATTCGACCAAGGACCAACGAGAAAGGAGAAGCCAAAGGGTGTAGTGGTGACTGGAGTATAATTCAAATTTTTTTTTACCTGCCATAAAAAACAGGGCGGGCCGTGGACTGACCACACTACAGGAGAAAGGAATTTATCAGGTAAGCATAAATTTTGTTTTCTCCTGTTAAGTGTGGTCAGTCCACGGGTCATCATTACTTCTGGGATACCAATACCAAAGCAAAAGTACACAGATGACGGGAGGGAAGGCAGGCTCTTTATACGGAAGGAACCACTGCCTGAAGAACCTTTCTCCCAAAAACAGCCTCCGAAGAAGCAAAAGTGTCAAATTTGTAAAATTTAGAAAAAGTATGAAGAGAAGACCAAGTTGCAGCCTTGCAAATCTGTTCAACAGAAGCCTCATTCTTAAAGGCCCAAGTGGAAGCCACAGCTCTAGTAGAATGTGCTGTAATTCTTTCAGGAGGCTGCTGTCCAGCAGTCTCATAGGCTAACCGTATTATGCTACGAAGCCAAAAAGAGAGAGAGGTAGCAGAAGCTTTTTGACCTCTCCTCTGACCAGAATAAACGACAAACAGGGAAGACGTTTGTCGAAAATCCTTAGTTGCCTGTAGATAAAATTTCAGGGCACGGACTACATCTAGATTGTGTAGCAGACGTTCCTTCTTCGAAGAAGGATTAGGACACAAAGATGGAACCACAATCTCTTGATTGATATTCCTGTTAGTGACCACCTTAGGTAGGAACCCAGGTTTAGTACGCAGAACTACCGTGTCTGAATGAAAAATCAGATAAGGAGAATCACAATGTAAGGCAGATAACTCAGAGACTCTTCGAGCCGAGGAAATCGCCATTAAAAACAGAACTTTCCAAGATAACAGCTTGATATCAATGGAATGAAGGGGTTCAAACGGAACACCCTGTAAAACATTAAGAACTAAGTTCAAACTCCATGGTGGAGCAACAGTTTTAAACACAGGCTTGATCCTAGCTAAAGCCTGACAAAAACTTGAACGTCCGGAACTTCTGACAGACGTTTGTGTAAAAGAATGGACAGAGCTGAAATCTGTCCCTTTAAGGAACTAGCGGATAAACCCTTTTCTAAACCTTCTTGTAGAAAAGACAATATCCTTGGAATCCTAACCTTACTCCATGAGTAACTCTTGGATTCGCACCAATATAATTTTTTTCGCCATATCTTTCGGTAAATCTTTCTGGTAACAGGCTTCCTAGCCTGTATTAAGGTATCAATAACTGACTCAGAAAAACCACGTTTTGATAAAATCAAGCGTTTAATTTCCAAGCAGTCAGCTTCAGAGAAATTAGATTTTGATGTTTGAAGGGACCCTGGATCAGAAGGTCCTGTTTCAGAGGTAGAGACCAAGGTGGACAGGATGACATGTCCACTAGATCTGCATACCAAATCCTGCGTGGCCATGCAGGCGCTATTAGAATCACTGATGCTCTCTCCTGTTTGATTCTGGCAATCAATCGAGAAAGCATCGGAAAGGGTGGAAACACATAAGCCATCCCGAAGGTCCAAGGTGCTGTCAAAGCATCTATCAGAACCGCTCCCAGATCCCTGGATCTGGACCCATAACGAGGAAGCTTGGCGTTCTGTCGAGACGCCATGAGATCTATCTCTGGTTTGCCCCAACGTCGAAGTATTTGGGCAAAGACCTCCGGATGAAGTTCCCACTCCCCCGGATGAAAAGTCTGACGACTTAGGAAATCCGCCTCCCAGTTCTACACTCCCGGGATGTGGATTGCTGACAGGTGGCAAGAGTGAGACTCTGCCCAGCGAATTATCTTTGATACTTCCATCATTGCTAGGGAGCTTCTTGTCCCTCCCTGATGGTTGATGTAAGCTACAGTCGTGATGTTGTCCGACTGAAACCTGATGAACCCCCGAGTTGTTAACTGGGGCCAAGCCAGAAGGGCATTGAGAACTGCTCTCAATTCCAGAATGTTTATTGGTAGGAGACTCTCCTCCTGATTCCATTGTCCCTGAGCCTTCAGAGAATTCCAGACAGCGCCCCAACCTAGTAGGCTGGCGTCTGTTGTTACAATTGTCCAGTCCGGCCTGCTGAATGGCATCCCCCTGGACAGATGTGGCCGAGAAAGCCACCATAGAAGAGAATTTCTGGTCTCTTGATCCAGATTCAGAGTAGGGGACAAGTCTGAGTAATCCCCATTCCACTGACTTAGCATGCACAATTGCAGCGGTCTGAGATGTAGGCATGCAAAGGGTACTATGTCCATTGCCGCTACCATTAAGCCGATCACCTCCATGCATTGAGCTACTGACGGGTGTTGAATGGAATGAAGGACACGGCATGCATTTTGAAGCTTTGTTAACCTGTCTTCTGTCAGGTAAATCTTCATTTCTACAGAATCTATAAGAGTCCCCAAGAAGGGAACTCTTGTGAGTGGAAAGAGAGAACTCTTCTTTTCGTTCACCTTCCATCCATGCGACCTTAGAAATGCCAGTACTAACTCTGTATGAGACTTGGCAGTTTGAAAGCTTGAAGCTTTTATCAGAATGTCGTCTAGGTATGGAGCTACCGAAATTCCTTGCGGTCTTAGTACCACCAGAAGAGCACCCAGAACCTTTGTGAAGATTCTTGGAGCCGTAGCCAATCCGAATGGAAGAGCTACAAACTGGTAATGCCTGTCTAGAAAGGCAAACCTTAGATACCGGTAATGATCCTTGTGAATCGGTATGTGAAGGTAAGCATCCTTTAAATCCACTGTGGTCATGTACTGACCCTTTTGGATCATGGGTAAAATTGTCCGAATAGTTTCCATTTTGAACGATGGAACTCTTAGGAATTTGTTTAGGATCTTTAAATCCAAGATTGGCCTGAAAGTTCCCTCTTTTTTGGGAACCACAAACAGATTTGAGTAAAACCCTTGTCCTTGTTCCGACCGCGGAACCGGATGGATCACTCCCATTAATAAAAGATCTTGTACGCAGCGTAGAAACGCCTCTTTCTTTATTTGGTTTGTTGACAACCTTGACAGATGAAATCTCCCTCTTGGGGGAGAGGATTTGAAGTCCAGAAGGTATCCCTGAGATATGATCTCTAACGCCCAGGGATCCTGGACATCTCTTGCCCAAGCCTGGGCGAGGAGAGAAAGTCTGCCCCCCACTAGATCCGTTCCCGGATCGGGGGCCCTCAATTCATGCTGTCTTAGGGGCAGCAGCAGGTTTCCTGGCCTGCTTGCCCTTGTTCCAGGACTGGTTAGGTCTCCAGCCTTGTCTGTAGCGAGCAACAGCTCCTTCCTGTTTTGGTGCAGAGGAAGTTGATGCTGCTCCTGCTTTGAAATTACGAAAGGAACGAAAATTAGACTGTCTAGCCTTAGGTTTGGCTCTGTCTTGAGGCAGGGCATGGCCTTTACCTCCTGTAATGTCAGCGATAATTTCTTTCAACCCGGGCCCGAATAAGGTCTGCCCTTTGAAAGGTATATTAAGCAATTTAGATTTAGAAGTAACGTCAGCTGACCAGGATTTTAGCCACAGTGCTCTGCGCGCCTGAATGGCGAATCCGGAATTCTTAGCCGTAAGTTTAGTCAAATGTACTACGGCATCCGAAATAAATGAGTTAGCTAACTTAAGGGCTTTAAGCTTGTGTGTAATCTCATCTAATGGAGCTGATTCAAGTGTCTCTTCCAGAGACTCAAACCAAAATGCTGCTGCAGCCGTGACAGGCGCAATGCATGCAAGAGGTTGCAATATAAAACCTTGTTGAACAAACATTTTCTTAAGGTAACCCTCTAACTTTTTATCCATTGGATCTGAAAAGGCACAGCTATCCTCCACCGGGATAGTGGTACGCTTAGCTAAAGTAGAAACTGCTCCCTCCACCTTAGGGACCGTTTGCCATAAGTCCCGTGTGGTGGCGTCTATTGGAAACATCTTTCTAAATATCGGAGGGGGTGAGAACGGCACACCGGGTCTATCCCACTCCTTAGTAACAATTTCAGTAAGTCTCTTAGGTATAGGAAAAACGTCAGTACTCGACGGTACCGCAAAATATTTATCCAACCTACACATTTTCTCTGGTATTGCAACTGTGTTACAATCATTCAGAGCCGCTAACACCTCCCCTAGTAATACACAGAGGTTTTCCAGCTTAAATTTAAAATTTGAAATGTCTGAATCCAGTTTGTTTGGATCAGAACCGTCACCCGCAGAATGAAGCTCTCCGTCCTCATGTTCTGCAAATTGTGACGCAGTGTCTGACATGGCCCTAATATTATCAGCGCACTCTGTTCTCACCCCAGAGTGATCACGCTTAACTCTTAGTTCTGGTAATTTAGCCAAAACTTCAGTCATAACAGTAGCCATATCCTGTAATGTGATTTGTAATGGCCGCCCAGATGTACTCGGCGCTACAATATCACGCACCTCCCGAGCGGGAGATGCAGGTACTGACACGTGAGGCGAGTTAGTCGGCATAACTCTCCCCTCGTTGTTTGGTGAAATATGTTCAATTTGTACAGATTGACTTTTATTTAAAGTAGCATCAATGCAGTTAGTACATAAATTTCTATTGGGCTCCACTTTGGCTTTAGCACATATAGCACAGATATCTTCCTCTGAATCAGACATGTTTAACACACTAGCAAATAAACTAGCAACTTGGAAATACTTTTCAAGTAATTTACTATAATATGAAAACGTACTGTGCCTATAAGAAGCACAGAAAAAGTTATGACAGTTGAAAATTAATAAACTGAAAAGTTATAGCATCAAATCTTTGTAAAAACACAATTTTAGCAAAGGATTGCTCCCATTAGCAAAGGATAACTAACCCTGATAGCAGAAAAAAAAATACAGAAATAAACGTTTTTTATCACAGTCAACTACAATCTCACAGCTCTGCTGTGAGTGATTACCTCCCTCAAAACAAGTTTTGAAGACCCCTGAGTTCTGTAGAGATGAACCGGATCATGCAGGGAAGACAATGAACTTCTGACTGAATTTTTTGATGCGTAGCAAAAGCGCCAAAAAAAGGCCCCTCCCCCTCACACACAACAGTGAGAGAGATCAGTAAACTGTCATAAATTAAATAAAACGACTGCCAAGTGGAAAAAAATAGTGCCCAAAACATTTTTTCACCCAGTACCTCAGAAAATTAAACGATTTTACATGCCAGCAAAAAACGTTTAACATTAAATTAATTAAGTGTTATTAAAAAGCCTGTTGCTAGTCCCTGCAAATTAGGCTAAAGTCTTATGCATACAGTATAATTCCAGTGAAGTGCCATTCCCCAGAATACTGAAGTGTAAAATATACATACATGACAGCCTGATACCAGTTGCTGCTACTGCATTTAAGGCTGAGTTTACATTATATCGGTATGGCAGAATTTTCTCATCAATTCCATTGTCAGAAAATAATAAGCTGCTACATACCTCTTTGCAGATTAATCTGCCCGCTGTCCCCTGATCTGAAGTTTACCTCTCCTCAGATGGCCGAGAAACAGCAATATGATCTTAACTACGCCGGCTAAAATCATAGAAAAAACTCAGGTAGATTCTTCTTCAAATTCTACCAGAGAAGGAATAACACACTCCGGTGCTATTATAAAATAACAAACTTTTGATTGAAGGTATAAAACTAAGTATAATCACCACAGTCCTCTCACACATCCTATCTATTCGTTGGGTGCAAGAGAATGACTGGGGGTGACGTAGAGGGGAGGAGCTATATAGCAGCTCTGCTGGGTGAATCCTCTTGCACTTCCTGTTGGGGAGGAGTTAATATCCCAGAAGTAATGATGACCCGTGGACTGACCACACTTAACAGGAGAAAAAATAATAATTTGAGTCACAGGGACATGCTTAGGAGCTGGCCCATTTTAGGCTCAGCACCCAGGGATAGCGTTTGTTTATTAGTGGCTACATTTAGCTACCAATCAGCAAGCAGTACCCAGGTGCTGAACCAAAAATGGGCCGGCTCCTAAGTTTACATTCTTGCTTTTCAAATAAAGATAGCAAGAGAACAAAGACAAATTGATAATAAGAGTAAACTAGAAAGTTGTTTAAAATTCCATGATCTATCTGAATAATGAAAGAAAAAAAATTGGGTTTAGCATTCCTTTAAATAAATTTTAAAAAGTAGCTAGTGATACAAGCCAACAGCAGCACAAAATGTATTTTTTAAAATGTAAATTTTAAGAGGGTCTGGATTGGTCAAGTACCAAAGTGAAGTTTACACACTTATTGGCTGACACTGAAATCAATCACCTGACAAGGGCATTGTAATAGAATAGTGTACAATTGGTGATGATATTTTTATTCATCTGAATTCATATTTCTAATGCACAAGAACAGAATACTAGGGCAGAATTCATGAGGGCTGAGATTACAGTTCTGTCTAATGAATGTCTAATTATTACTTTACTATCCCTTTAATAGCCTTTCCTACATACCATGTGACTTTTCCTTGCACAACTTACAGACATTTTGTCATAAGATTCTAAGAAAATACATTGTCATTTAAAACATATTTTACAGGAATAAATCTAAAGGAGTATTTTATTAATTACAATTTTGTCTGTTCCTGGACCTACAAAGTAATCAGTCTGTGTTATTTTAAGATTTTCTGCAATTCATTATTTTACCATTACTGCTCAACATTAGTATGCTCACAACTGAAACAAGATGTTACGCGGCATGTAGATGCAAGCGTGCATTAAGTGCTTGCTAAATGTCTGACATCAGACAGCGAACAAAACAAACATATGTTGGCCGAGCAGTTGTGAATACGTTTGAGGTGCATTAAATATAAAGGAAGCAGCAGTGACAGTGGTTCTGTTATGTGTAGGGAATTGTATGGCTGAGGTTATTAAAAGCCAAGGTCAACGACCATACCTACACAAGCACTGATCACATGTTGTTCTCCTGCTCAGTACAATACACTGAAGGTTAAAGGGATATTAAACCCAGACATTTTCTTTCATGATTCAGATAAAACATACAATTTTAAACAGCTTAACAATATACTTCTATTATCAAATTTTCTTTGTTTTCTTGTTATCCCTTGTTGAAAAGCAGAGATGTAAGCTCAGGAGTGTGCACGTGTCTGCAGCACTATATGGCAGCAGTTTTGCAACAATGCTATACATTAGCTGGAGCACTAGATGGCAGCTCTACTTCCTGTCATGTAGTGCTTCAGGCATGTGCACGCTACCTACCTAGGTATCTCTTCAACGAAGAATAACATGAGAACAAAACAAATTTGATAATAGAAGAAAAAAAATAGAAAACTTTTTTTTCCAAAAGATCTTTATTGATAATCAAATAAGTACAAAACATAAAGAACAGAAAAAATAGCGATCAGTATCACGTCGTAGATCTTATAATAAGAATCTTTGGTATTATGCCATAACTGTCTATTGGTGGTTCAACTGAGAGCCCGAAGAAAAGTCTGATTCATTAACACCCATCACTATGTCTGAACCATCTTTTGAAAGTTTTACAATAAATGTCATCAACAAAAAGCTATTAAACATGAACACTTTACAAACAAAAATTGGTGAGTGTCCTATATCCACAATACCCAATGTCATTTAGTGCAAAAGAGTTATATGTTGCCGAGTATAAACTCCTCTTACCGGTATAGGGCACTAATTCCCCTTAGTGATCACACTTATGTAAACAACCTATATTGAAATGCCTATTATTTCTGCCATGCTGTAGTAAAGATCTAGTTGATCTGTCATTTGGTAGTGAAGTTTTTTCCAAAGAAAAGGTTGATCTAATTTGTCTTTGCCATTCAGGTATTGAAGGAATTTCTTGTGATTTCCAATGTCTGGGGATCACCTGTTTAGCGCTATTTAATAGTATCAGCAGTGTATTTTGTTGTGTTTTGGTAAGTTTGGGAATGGCTTTATGAAGCAAGACTATGCTAGGATCAAGTTCGATATTCACTGATACTATCCTATTCATTTGTATTATTTCATGTGACCAAAATGGAACCAGTAGGGGGCATGACCACCATATATGGATCAAACTTCCCTTTTCGCCACACCCCCTCCAACATCTGTCCGAGGTATTAGGGTATATCAATCTCAACCTGTGGGGGGGTCAAATACCATCTCATAAGTAGCTTATAGTTTGTTTCTAATATATTTGCTGAGATAGAGGCTTTAGCGGTCCTCTGAAATATCAGATCCCAGTCTTTAGCAGAGGGGGGGATAATAGATATTTCTCCCAGTTCTTAGTGTATTGAGGCAGTTGACTAGGTGGGGATGAGATTAAAATTTTATAGATTAAGGACAGTGATCCTTTGATATGGGACAAGCCTGTGCATAGGGACTCAAAGGTTGTGTGTTGTCGAGTTAAATTCCCTTTTTGGGGATGTGAGGAAAGGATGTGGTGTAGTTGTAAATAACTAAACCATTGTGAGAACATTCCCTGCCCATAGTCAAGTAGGTCTTCTCTGTCTTTTATAGAATTATCTTTAGTTATCAGAAAATATGGTATAGCATCTCTAGGGTTGGTATTACCAAGCGTTTTGTACTGTCACCGAAAGGTAGTGATTGGTCTAAGATGACTGAGGTGAGAGTGATGTAGAAATCTGTTCTTTGAGGCTAAGAGTGTTCGACCATGTTTGGAAAACTAAGTCTATTATAGAGTAGGAGTTTTTAGTTCTAGGCCAAATATTTCTTGGCAACCAATATAATGTTCCTAGTTGGGGTAACTGTAGGATCCCATACTTCAATTGAACCCATTCTTTGATTTGGGCACTACAACTCCAGTCCTTTATTCTATGGAGAATCGTTGCTGTTCTGTACTTAGCTATACAGGGTACTCCCAGACCCCCATTGCGTTTAGAGCGATATATAGTTGATCTTGCTACTCTCGGGTGTTTCCCAGTCCAAATATAACTATTTATTTAGTGCATTTTGTAGATTATTGATATAGGTTTGGGGTAAAGGGATTGGAAGAGCGTTGAATATATACAATATCCTAGGGAGAATGGTCATTTTTATTGCTGACATCCTTCCCAGCCATGAGAGTGACTTGTGGATCCATTTAGTCAATTCAATTTTAGTCTCTGAGAGAAGTCTATCATAGTTATGCTTTTGAAGTGTAGTATGGTCAGAAGAGAGATAGATACCCAGATATTTAATGGAGTCTTTTTGAATGGCTAGTGAGTATTTACTGTGTAAATAGTTGAGGGTCTGTTGGTCTATTCCTTGTCCTAAAATTTCTGATTTAGAGTGGTTAATAGTAAAATTGGAGAAGAGGCCATACCTGGTCAGAGCTTGCATTATTATGGGGACCAAAGACATGATTAAAAATATAACATTGCAATTTCTCTATATAACATTTCATATACAATACCAATCAAGCAACTATACAATTACATACAGCTGAATACCAGGGGGTTCTTTCTATTTTCTATATTATATATAATTATACACCATAGAGAAGAGCAGAAAGGGAGAATAAATATGTAATAAAGGTACCCTCATGCTTTTCTATCCTATCATCTGTTATAATAACTATAACTTGCTTTTCTTGGTATCCTTTGTTAAAAACCATACCTAGGTAGGCTCAGGAGCACTTCTGCTGGGTACTAGCTACTGATTGGTGGCTTCACATATATGCCTTGTCCTTGCATTCCAGTAGTGCATTTCTGCTCTTCAACTAAGGATACCAAAAGAATGAAGCAAAATTGTTAATAGAAGTAAATTGGGAATTTGTTATGCTCTAGAAAAAGTTTGGGTTTCATGTTCTTTTAAATTGGAAAACAACTAAAATACCTTCATTAGTGATAACAATGCACATTATATATATATAGGATTATTAAAATGTTTAAAGGGGCAGTAAATTCAAAATTAAACCTACATGATTCAGATAGAGCGTGCACTTTCAAATAATTTTCTTCTATTGTCAAATTTACTTTGTTCTATGTGCATCCTTTTTTTTAAAAAAGCATACCTAGGTAGACTATGGGCAGCAATGCACTACTAGTAGCTAGTGGGTGATTGGTGGCTGCATACAGATACCTCTTGTCATTGGCTCACCCAATGTTTTCAGCTAGCTCCTAGTAGTGTATTGCTGCTCCCAAGTCTACCTAAGTATGCTCTTCAACAAAGGATACAAATAGCAAAAAATAAATTTGATAAGAGAAGTAAATTGGAAAGTTGTTTAAAATAACTCTGTCTGAATCATGACAGTTTAATTTGGACTTTACTGTCAAAACTTTGGAATGCACTAAATTGTATTTGTTGCCGTCCGGCAGTCTCATAAGCCAATCGGATAATGCTTTTCAGCCAGAAAGAAAGAGAGGTAGCCGTAGCTTTTTGTCCTCTCCTCTTACCAGAGTAAACGACAAACAAAGATGAGGTTTGTCTAAAATCCTTAGTTGCTTCTAAATAGAACTTTAAAGCACGAACTACATCTAAATTGTGTAACAAACGTTCCTTCTTTGAAACTGGATTCGGACACAGAGAAGGAACAACTATTTCCTGGTTAATATTCCTGTTGGAAACAACCTTCGGAAGAAAACCAGGCTTAGTACGCAAAACGACCTTATCTGAATGGAACACCAGATAGGGTGGATTACACTGCAAAGCAGATAATTCAGAAACTCTTCTTGCAGAAGAAATAGCAACCAAAAACAGAACTTTCCAAGATAGTAGCTTGATATGTATGGAATGTAAGGGTTCAAATGGAACCCCTTGAAGAACTGAAAGAACTAAATTTAGACTCCAAGGAGGAGTCAAGGGTCTGTAAACAGGCTTGATTCTGACCAAAGCCTGTACAAAAGCTTGTACATCTGGCACAGCTGCCAGACGTTTGTGTAACAAGACAGATAAAGCAGAAATCTGTCCTTTTAGAGAACTCGCTGACAATCCCTTATCCAAACCTTCTTGGAGAAAGGAGAGGATCTTAGGAATTTTAATCTTACTCCAGGAGAATCCCTTGGATTCACACCAACAGATATATTTTTTCCATATTTTATGGTAAATCTTTCTAGTCACAGGTTTTTCTGGCTTGGACCAGAGTATCTATCACTGAATCTGAAAACCCACGCTTGGATAAAATCAAACGTTCAATTTCCAAGCAGTCAGCTGCAGAGAAACTAGATTTGGATGTTCGAATGGACCTTGTACTAGAAGATCCTGTCTCAAAGGTAGCTTCCATGGTGGAGCCGATGACATATTCACCAGGTCTGCATACCAAGTCCTGCGCGGCCACGCAGGAGCTATCAGAATCACCAAGGCCTTCTCCTGTTTGATCCTGGCTACAAGCCTGGGAAGGAGAGGGAATGGTGGAAACGCATAAGCTAGGTTGAACGACCAAGGCGCCACTAATGCATCCACTAGAGTCGCCTTGGGATCCCTGGATCTGGACCCGTAGCAAGGAACCTTGAAGTTCTGACGGGACGCCATCAGATCCATGTCTGGAATGCCCCATAATTGAGTCAACTGGGCAAACACCTCCGGGTGGAGTTCCCACTCCCCCGGATGGAAAGTCTGACGACTCAGATAATCCGCCTCCCAGTTGTCTACTCCTGGGATGTGGATTGCAGATAGGTGGCAGGAGTGATCCTCCGCCCATCTGATGATTTTGGATACCTCTCTCATCGCCAAGGAACTCCTTGTTCCTCCCTGATGGTTGATGTAAGCTACAGTCGTCATGTTGTCTGACTGGAATCTTATGAATCCGGCCTTCGCTAGTTGAGGCCAAGCCCGGAGAGCATTGAATATCGCTCTCAGTTCCAGGATGTTGATCGGGAGAAGAGACTCTTCCCGAGACCATAGACCCTGAGCTTTCAGGGAATCCCAGACCGCGCCCCAGCCTAATAGACTGGCGTCGGTCGTGACAATGACCCACTCTGGCCTGCGGAAACTCATTCCCTGAGACAGGTGATCCTGGGACAACCACCAACGGAGTGAGTCTCTGGTCATCTGGTCTACTTGAATCTTTGGAGACAAGTCTGTATAGTCCCCATTCCACTGCTTGAGCATGCACAGTTGTAATGGTCTTAGATGAATTTGAGCAAAAGGAACTATGTCCATTGCTGCAACCATCAACCCTACTACTTACATGCACTGAGCTATGGAAGGCTGCAGAATAGAGTGAAGAACTTGACAAGCATTTAGAAGCTTTGACTTTCTGACTTCTGTCAAGAAGATCTTCATTTCTAAAGAATCTATTATTGTTCCCAAAAAGGGAACTCTTGTCGACGGAGACAGGGAACTCTTTTCTACGTTCACCTTCCACCCGTGAGATCTGAGAAAGGCTAGAACAATGTCTGTATGAGCCTTTGCCTTGGAAAGAGACGACGCTTGAATTAGAATGTCGTCCAGATAAGGTGCCACTGCAATGCCCCTTGGTCTTAGAACCGCCAGAAGGGACCCAAGCACCTTTGTGAAAATTCTGGGAGCAGTGGCTAGTCCGAATGGGAGAGCCACGAACTGATAATGTTTGTCCAGAAAGGCGAACCTTAGGAACTGATGATGATCTTTGTGGATAGGAATATGTAGATATGCATCCTTTAAATCCACGGTAGTCATATATTGACCCTCCTGGATTGTAGGTAAAATTGTTCGAATGGTTTCCATTTTGAACGATGGAACTCTGAGAAATTTGTTTAGAATTTTTAAATCCAGAATTGGTCTGAAAGTTCCCTCTTTTTTGGGAACTACAGAAACCCCTGACCTTGTTCCACAGTTGGAACTGGGTGTATCACTCCCATCTTTAACAGGTCTTCTACACAGTGTAAGAATGCCTGTCTCTTTATTTGGTTTGAAGATAAGTGAGACATGTGGAACCTTCCCCTTGGGGGTAGTCCCTTGAATTCTAGAAGATAACCCTGAGAGACTATTTCTAGTGCACAGGGATCCTGAACATCTCTTGCCCAAGCCTGAGCAAAGAGAGAGAGTCTGCCCCCTACTAGGTCCGGTCCCGGGGGCTACCCCTTCATGCTGTCTTGGTAGCAGCAGCAGGCTTCTTGGCCTGTTTACCCTTGTTCCAGCCTTGCATTGGTTTCCAAGCTGGTTTAGTCTGGGAAGCGTTACCCTCTTGTCTAGAGGCTGCAGAGTTAGAAGCCGGTCCGTTCCTGAAATTGCGAAAGGAACAGAAATTGGACTTATTCTTAGCCTTGAAAGGCCTATCTGTGGGAGGGCATGGCCCTTTCCCCCAGTGATGTCTGAAATAATTTCTTTCAATTCTGGCCCAAAAAGGGTCTTACATTTGAAAGGGATATTAAGTAATTTTGTCTTGGAAGATACATCCGCCGACCAAGACTTTAGCCAGAGTGCTCTACGCGCCACAATTGCAAACCATGAATTTTTCGCCGCTAATCTCGCTAACTGCAAATCGGCATCTAAAATAAAGGAATTAGCTAACTTAAGTGCGTGAATTCTGTCCATGACCTCCTCATATGGAGTCTCCTTACTGAGCGACTTTTCCAGTTCCTCGAACCAGAAACACGCCGCTGTAGTGACAGGAATAATGCACGAAATAGGTTGAAGGAGGTAACCTTGCTGTACAAAAATCTTTTTAAGCAAACCCTCCAATTTTTTATCCATAGGATCTTTGAAAGCACAATTGTCCTCAATGGGAATAGTCGTGCGTTTGGCTAGTGTAGAAACCGCCCCCTCGACCTTAGGGACTGTTTGCCATGTGTCCTTCCTGGGATCGACCATGGGGAACAATTTCTTAAATATAGGAGGAGAGACAAAAGGTATGCCTGGCTTCTCCCACTCCTTATTCACTATGTCCGCCACCCTTTTAGGTATCGGAAAGGCATCAGGGTGCACCGGGACCTCTAGGAACTTGTCCATCTTGCACAATTTTTCTGGGATGACCAAATTGTCACAATCATCCAGAGTAGATAGCACCTCCTTAAGTAATGCGCGGAGATGCTCTAATTTAAATTTAAATGTCACAACATCAGGTTCTGCCTGCTGAGAATTTCTTCCTGTATCAGAAATTTCTCCATCTGACAAACCCTCCCTCACTGCCACTTCAGACTGGTGTGAGGGTATGACAGATAAATTATCATCAGCGCCCTCCTGCTCTACAGTGTTTAAAACTGAGCAATCGCGCTTTCTCTGAAATGCTGGCATTTTGGATAAAATATTAGCTATGGAGTTATCCATTACTGCCGTCAATTGTTGCATAGTAACAAGCATTGGCACGCTAGAAGTACTAGGGGTCGCCTGCGCGGGCATAACTGGTATAGACACAGAAGGAGAGGATGCAGAACTATCCCTACTTCCTTCATTTGAGGAATCATCCTGGGCAACCTTACTAAATGTGACAGTACTGTCCTTACTTTGTTTGGACGCCATGGCACAATTATCACATACATTTGAAGGGGGAACCACCTTGGCCTCCATACATACAGAACATGATCTATCTGAAGGTACAGACATGTTAAACAGGCTTAAACTGGTTAATAAAGCACAAAAACCGTTTTTAAACAAAACCGTTGTTTAAACTGTCTCTTTAAATGTTAAACAGAGCACACTTTATTACTGAATATGTGAAAAACTATGAAGGAATTATCCAATCTTTACCACAGTGTCTTAATGCATTCAAAGTATTGCACTCCAATTTTCAAGCTGTTAACCCTTAAAATGCGGAAAACGGAGCCGTTTGCAATTTTAACCCCACTACAGTCCCAGCCACAGCATTTGTTGCGACTTCACCTATCCCAGGGGGGTATACGATACCAATTCAAGCCTTCCAGGAACGTTTTCAGTGGATACCAGACCCTCTCACATGCAGCTGCATGCACTGCACTCAAAAGAAACTGCGTAATAATGGCGCGAAAATGAGGCTCTGCCTACTACAGTGAAAGGCCCTTCCTGACTGGGAAGGTGTCTTAACTAGTGCCTGGCGTTAAAAACGTTCCCCAAATAATAAAAAGTGTGAAATCCACTTCCAACTGTAAATAATACCTAAACAATCGATTTAGCCCTTAAGAGTGTCCACCAGTTAATAGCCCATAATAAGCCCTTTATTCTTTCTGAGTCTAAGAAAATGGCTTACCGATCCCCATGAGGGAAAATGACAGCCTTCCAGCATTACACAGTCTTGTTAGAAAAATGGCTAGTCATACCTTGAGCAGAAAAGTCTGCAAACTGCTCCCCCCAACTGAAGTTCTCTGGGCTCAACAGTCCTGCGTGGGAACAGCAATTGATTTTAGTTACTGCTGTTAAAATCATACTCCTCTTTTAAACAGAACTCTTCATCTCTTACTGTTTCAGAGTAAATAGCACATACCAGTACTATTTTAAAATAACAAACTTTTGATAGAAGAATAAAAAACTACAACTAAACACCACATACTCTTCACCATCTCCGTGGAGATGCTACTTGTTCAGAGCGGCAAAGAGAATGACTGGGGGGCGGAGCCTGAGGAGGGGCTATATGGACAGCTTTTGCTGTGCTCTTTGCCATTTCCTGTTGGGGAAGAGAATATTCCCACAAGTAATGGATGACGCCGTGGACCGGACACACCAATGTTAAAGAAAAGGGATTTTAAAACTGGGACTGTAAAAAAAAATGTTTTAAGGACAAAATGAACTTGAATGTACTGGTTTTGCACAATATAATTTGAGTTATTTCTTATGTGTATTACTCTATAGCAATGGGTTTTAAACCTGTCCTCAGTCCTCCCTAAGAGGCCAGATTTTCAGGATTATGTTGGGTGAGAGCAGGTTAATAACAGGTTTACTAATTAGCTGGTCCTTTCCCCTGCTCTCTAGTTAACCTTTAAATGCCGTTATGGCGTTCTATTCCGTCCTAACCGCACTGGGCTTTAGCGCCGTTAGGACGGAATAGAACGTCCTAGCCATTCGGCTGCCCTGAAGCGCTTCCTGGATGCGATTGCGGTCTGGAGGGCGTGCTTAGTGTCATAGGGACGCCCCCCTGACCCGATCCCATAACTAAAATTGCTGTTCTGATGTAGAAAAATTGACCCTGTCATGAAAGGGTTAAGATATCCTTAAAGGGACATGAAACACAATTTTTTTCTTTCATGATTCAGAAAAAGCATGCAATTTTAAACAACTTTCTAATTTAGTTCTGTTATCTAATTTGCTTCATTCTCTTTAAATCCTTTGCTGAAAAGCATATCTAGATAGGCTCAGTAGCTGCTGATTGGTGGCTGCACATAGATGCCTCGTGTGCTTGGCTCACCCATGTGAATTGCTATTTCTTCAACAAAGGATTACTAATGAATGAAGCAAATTAGATAATAGAAGTAAATTGGAGTGCTGTTTAAAATTGTATTCTCGATATGAATCATGAAATAATTTTTTTGGGTTTTTGTATCCCTTTAAAATCTGGCCTGTTGGGGAGGCCTGAGTTTAGGTTTGAAAAGACGTGGCCTATATTAATCTAAATAAATATTGTTTCTTCATTTCCATGGCTGGTGTTTGTATACATTGAACACTTTTTACAACACAGTAGTCATAAAATTGGAGTTTCTTACACAGCGTTAGCAATGAGGTCATGTTCGCTTCTAAGTTTTCCAGACAAGTGAGTCTCATCCGTCTAAATCTAAATTTGTTCAAAAGTCTGAGAGACAAAATTTGCATGTTAAACCCTCGTAATTAGAAGCCCTAAACATGATTGGTTGCATTAAAGGGACAGTGAACTGTAAAAAAAATAAATAATCTCCAGCTTAAATGTGTTCCCAAATGTCTATTTTACATGACCTGCTGAAGATTATTAAATAGCTTGCAATTTTTTTTCTTTCACGATTTAGGTAGAACATACAATTTTAAACAACTTTAAAGTTTACTTCCTTTGACAAATTTGTTTCATTCTTTTGGTATCATTTGTTGAAGGAGCAGCAATGGACTACTAGTTTCTAACTGAACACATGGGTAAGGCAATGACAATCGGTATATATATGCAGCCACCAATCAGCAGCTAGAACCTAGTTTCTTTGCTGCTCCCGAGCTTACCTAGATAAAGCTTTTAGCAAAGGATAACAAGAGAAGGAAGCAAATTAAATAATATAAGTAAATTGGATAGTTGTTTAAAATTGTATGCTCTGTCTAAATCATGACTGTCTGATCATGACTTTACTGTCCCTTTAACTTTTGTCATAAGAAATCGCTGTTTTCACCTGCTTAAATTGTGAGCTATACTGAACATGTCAACACAGGAATACTGTCCATACAAAAGCTATGTGAACAAGAGGAGGTAACTGAAATTATACTCCCAGTAAGTGTAGGAGAGATAGATACTAAAATGTTCGTTTTTAGTAGCTTTACGTATTGGACTTTTTGTATACACAGAGAGAGAGAGAGATATAGGATAAGGAGGCATTTGTGTATTAATGAGATCTGTTCCTTTCTGAATGCTCAGCCCAATTAACAGGGTTGTGCTTTCAAAGAGCAAAAACAACTATTTCATATATAAAAATAAACCCATTTGCATTTTGTATGCTGAAGCTAAACACCTTGTGAGATTTCAAAATCACTATTTTCATATAATTATTTAGTTATGAGTAGCATAAACAACTTAAACAACTGTCCTTAGTAACAACTACAAAACAATGTACTTTATATGAGAAGACCCATTACACTAACAGGAGCAAGCAGGAATCTGTAGACTTCAGTCTACATCTGATCATTTGGGGCTTGGTTAGGAGTCTGAAAATCAGAGCAATGGTATTAAAAAATAAGCAAAACTATACATTGTTACAAAAACACTCCCAGATGGGCTATATAAATAGATCATTAAAGGGACCGTAAACACCAGAATTTTTGTTGTTTAAAAAGATAGATAATCCCTTTATTATCCATTCCCCAGTTTTGCATAACCAACACTGTTATAGAAATATACTTTTTCAGTTCTTTTGACAGACTTGCATTTTAGCCAATCAGTGCTCACTCCAGGGCAACTTCACATGCATGAGCTCAATGTTATCTATATAAAACACATGAATTAATGCCCTCTAGTGGTCAAAATGCATTCAGATTAGAGGCAGTCTTCAAGGTTTAAGAAATGAGCACATGAACCTTCTAGGTTTAGCTTTCAACTAAGAATACCAAGAGAACAGAGCAAAATTGGTGATAAAAGTAAATTGGAAAGTTGTTTAAAACTACATTCCCTATTTAAATCATGAAAGTTTTTTTTGGACTTGACTGTCCCTTTAAAGACAATTCAAGTGTACCTTTAACAGGCCAGATATTCATTATATCTTAACTAGAGCACAGGCAAAATAATCAGCTCACTCATCATTATTAAGATATCATAAACATCTGGCCAGAGTTGGGAAACATTGGTGAAGACAATCATTGTGTGAGCATAAGGCCAAACATTAATATAGTACCAAGACAGAGCATACACATTATAACAAAAGGGTAACCAAACACCCAATACATAATCCTAGACAGCACTATTAGAGAATAACATATCAACATATGATTCAAAATACACACACTTTGTTACAATGTAGAAAAATAAGTCCAGACAGGAAGTTGTGTAGTTGCTACTAATGCTCATTGGTTGACAGGCACTTCCTGCTGATGCTCATTGGTTGACAGGCACTTCCTGCTGATGCTTATTGGTTGACAGGCACTTCCTGCTAATGCTTAGATAGGCGGTACCTATAAGCCAAGGTGCATTAGCAGGAAGTGCACGCTTCTCTAAATGCAACGCCACTTAAAATTGGTTAAAAAAAAATGTCATATGTATTTTACATTCTAATAAACATTACCTCTTTAGAGCAATGTTTGTGAAAGTATTCATTTTTAACCCTTTCAGTGCTGACGGCTCTGAGCCGTCGCAGAGTTTCCCACTCACTCAATAACTGAAAAACATGTCTGAGCAATACGTGAAGGCGTGCAATCCTGTAACAAAAGTCACAACACCCAAGGCGTAAGGCCTGGGAAAATAGGGCACAAGCACATTCTCAAATAAACGTCTGGACTCTGCAGAGAATGATCCCCAACATTATGTGGAAGCGAAAATCTGCTGCAACCTCTGGGGGGAACATGCCACCCTGCATGGAGGAATCAGAAACTGCGTTACCAGCATGTGTAGAAGTATGCATTGGTAGGGAACTCACCTCTCGGAGGACAGGACCCCCAGAGGCGGATGGCTCAGCAGTCCTTTGATTACCCAAGCCTGAGGAACCAGGCACTCTGAAATGGCATACGGAACAAAACTGGTCGACATGTGTCAACGAGGCCAATCCGGATTCGTCACCGGACACAAAATCTGAATCTGAAATCAAAATAGTCTCGGTATCAGAATCCTCCGTAACTGAATCTGAAACTAGCACAGTCTCAGCATTTGAATCCTCCATAACTGGATAGAGGAAATATCAATATGGAATAAAGTATAAAAACAAAAATGGCACCTGACACCCACAATGGCTGGGGCACTCACCACCTCCTATGACCAGACCCCTGCGGACTAGAATATCTCCTTCGCCACATGGTCAGGAATACGGAAATGGGGAACAGAACGTAACCACGCCGAACACAAGGTGAACCAAACAGTCCAAAAAAGTGCGTCCAACCAAAAGGCTGCATCACTTCCAAAGGCATCAAAGTTCCAACCATGAGCCCATAACCATCACACATAAGCAGGCTAAATCACATGACAAACATGATTATAAACCAATAATCAATAACCCCCCTCAGGAGATATTAACCCTGGATTCCAAGATACTAACAGAGACTCACTGAGACCCTTATGTCATATAGTTAGACCCGCAAAGGTGTAGTTACCTCTCAGGAAAACATTCGCATTACAGAACATTGACGATAAAGTAAAATGAAACGATCTTACTGGAATCTACACCGTGGAACAGGAACACGGCCTTTCAAGTGTGACGAATAGTGGCATCGCCTCTGCCATGGACTTGAGAGAAGAAAGCAGACAGCAGAGCGAAGTTCGACAACGCCGATTGCTTGAAGAGCTGTTAATATGAGTCGGGATGGTTTCGCAGAAAGACTCTCCCTGCATCTCTGGACTCTAACTTTCATCTAAGCCCTCACTGAGAAACTGACAGGACTACTTAAAACTCCTGTTCCATGCCGAAGAGTACTACCCTCCATAAGAGGCAATAAACAAAAATTAAAAATTCTGACACTTCTCTGCCATCCTCCTGGGACGAAAGGCAAAGAATGACTGGGGGATGAGGGGAGTGGGAGGAGTATTTAAGCCTTTGGCTGGGGTGTCTTTGCCTCCTCCTGGTGGCCAGGTTCTTATTTCCCAAAAGTAATGAATGCAGCTGTGGGCTCTTTCCATTTAAGAAGAAAAAAGAAACATACATGCTGTATATGGGTCAAGATTACATATGCGGCGTCGCCCAGCAAAAGCCGGCAACGCTGTTTTTTTACAAGGTTTTGCTATCACATATACGGTGCTGCATATAAATGCGGCACGTATATTTCACTCGTCGCCCGCAATTTTTACTCCCATAAGCTAACAAACAACCATGTCGCAAATTGGTATCACATATTCAGTACAATGACTTATGCAGCAATAATGGAGACATTTTACTCCATTTTCACCTTGCCACACAAAGGCAGGCGCAGCAAGCCTTACGCTGAAAATGTGAGCACCGTAACTGCCGTAACTGCCTGAAAAAACACCTAACGCATGTGCAATGTCTGTCTACCTGTCAACCGCCAACCCCCACCGCAATAACTAATAAAATATATTCACCCCCTAATCCGCAATTAACCCATAACGCAATAAAACTAATAAAACTATTAACCTCTAATCTGCCAAACCCACACAACGCAATAATCCTAATAAATCTATGAACCCCTAATCCGCCAAACCCCCACAACGCAAATAACTAATTAAATTACTAAGCCCCCTAACCTAACACCCCCTAAATTAACCCCAATTACCTAAATTAAAAATACTAACGGCTAAATTATGAGTTTTGCGGTAACAGGGGTACGGTGCTAACTTGCAGTTTATTCTCACCGCTCACTTCCCTGCAGCGCTGGTATTACAGGTTTTTATCAATCCGGCGTTAACAGACAAGAAGTGAGCGTAGAGCAAAATTGAGCTCCACACTGCACTCAATTACCAGCGCTGCTTAAGTGAGCGGTGAGCTGGTTGTACGTGCTCGTGCACGATTTCCCCATAGACATCAATGGGGAGAGCCGGCTGAGAAAAAGTCTAACACCTGCAAAAAAGCAGCATAAAACTCAGTAACGCAGTCCCATTGATTCCTATGGGGAAACAAATTTTATGTTTACACCTAACACCCTAACATGAACCCCGAGTCTAAACACCCCTAATCTGCCGCCCCGACATCGCCGACACCTACATTATACTTATTAACCCCTAATCTGCTGCTCCCAACATCGCCGACACCTACATTATATTTATTAACCCCTAATCTCCCGCCCCTAACATCGCTGCCACCTACATACATTTATTAACCCATAAACCTAAGTCTAACCCTAACACCCCCTAACTTAAATATAATTTAAATAAATCTAAATAAAATTCCTATCATTACCTAAATTATTCCTATTTAAAACTAAATACTTACCTATAAAATAAACCCTAAGCTAGCTACAATATAACTTATAGTTACATTGTAGCTAGCTTAGGGTTTATTTTTATTTTACAGGCAAGTTTGCATTTATTTTAACTAGGTAGAATAGTTACTAAATAGTTATTAACTATTTAATAACTACCTAGCTAAAATAAATATAAATTTACCTGTAAAATAAAACCTAACCTAAGTTACCCTAACACCTAACACTACACTACAATTAAATAACTTACCTAAATTAAATACAATTAAATAAATTAAATACAATTAGCTAAATTACAAAAAACACACTAAATTACAGAAAATAAAAAACAATTTACAAGATATTTAAACTAATTACACCTAATCTAATAGCCCTATCAAAATAAAAAAGCCCCCCCAAAATAAAAAAAACCCTAGCCTAAACTATCAATAGCCCTTAAAAGGGCCTTTTGCGGGGCATTGCCCCAAATAAATCAGCTCTTTTACCTGAAAAAGAAATAAAAACAACCCCCCCAACAGTAAAACCCACCACCCACACAACCAACCCCCCAAATAAAACCCTAACTAAAAAAAACCTAAGCTCCCCATTGCCCTGAAAAGGGCATTTGGATGGCATTGCCCTTAAAAAGGCATTTAGCTATATTGCTGCCCAAAGCCCTAACCTAAAAATAAAACCCACTCAATACACCCTTAAAAATCCTAACACTAACCCCCAAAGATCCACTTACCGGGAGAAGTCTTCATCCAAACGGCAAGATGTCCTCAACAAAGCCGGCAGAAGTGGTCCTCCAGACGGACAGAAATCTTCATCCTTCCAACGTGGAGCGGCTCCAACTTCAAGACATCCGGCGTGGAGCATTCTCTTCAATCAACGTCTTCTTACTGAATGAAGGTACCTTTAAATGACGTTATCCAAAATGGTGTCCCTTAGATTCCGATTGGCTGATAGAATTTCATCAGCCAATTGGAATTAAGGTTGAACAAATCCTATTGGCTGTTCCAATCAGCCAATAGAATGTGAGCTCAATCCTATTGGCTGATTGGATCAGCCAATAGGATTTTTTCAACCTTAATTCTGATTGGCTGATAGAATTCTATCAGCCAATCGGAATCTAAGGGACGCCATCTTGGATGACGTCATTTAAAGGTACCTTCATTTAGCAAGAAGACGTAAATTGAAGAGGATGCTCCGCGCCGGATGTCTTGAAGATGGAGCCGCTCCGCGTCGGAAGGATGAAGATAGAAGATGCCGTCTGGGTGAAGACTTCTGCCCGTCTGGAGGACCACTTCTGCCCATCTGGAGGACCACTTCTGCCCGTCTGGAGGACCACTTCTGCCGGCTTTGTTGAGGACATCTTGCCGCATGGATGAAGACTTCTCCTGGTAAGTGGATCTTCGGGGGTTAGTGTTAGGATTTTTTTAAGGGCGTATTGGGTGGGCTTTATTTTTAGGTTAGGGCTTTGGGCAGCAATAGAGCTAAATGCCCTTTAAAGTGAAATGCCCATCCAAATGCCCTTTTCAGGGTAATGGGGAGCTTAGGATTTTTTAGTTAGGGTTTTATTTGGGGGGTTGGTTGTGTGCGTGGTGGGTTTTACTGTTGGGGGGGTTGTTTGTATTTCTTTTTCAGGTAAAAGAGCTGATTTCTTTGGGCAATGCCCCGCAAAAGGCCCTTTTAAGGGCTATTGATAGTTTAGTTTAGGCTAGGGTTTTTTTATTTGGGGGGGGGGGCATTTTTATTTTGATAGGGCTATTAGATTAGGTGTAATTAGTTTAAATATCTTGCAAATTGTTTTTTATTTTCTGTAATTTAGTGTGTTTTATTTGTAATTTAGCTAATTGTATTTAATTTATTTAATTTAGGTAATTTATTTAATTGTAGTGTAGTGTTAGGTGTTAGTGTAACTTAGGTTAGGTTTTATTTTAGCTAGGTAGTTAGTAAATATTTAATAACTATTTAGTAACTATTCTACCAAGCTAAAATAAATACAAACTTGCCTGTGAAATAAAAATAAACCCTAAGCTAGATACAATGTAACTATTAGTTATATTGTAGCTAGCTTAGGGTTTATTTTATAGGTAAGTATTTAGTTTTAAATAGGTATTATTTGGTTATTAATAGTAGGTTTTATTTAGATTTATTTAAATTATATTTAAGTTAGGGGGTGTTAGGGTTAGACTTAGGTTTAAAGGGTTAATAAATTTAGAATAGCGGCGGCGACTTTGGGGCAGCAGATTAGGGGTTAATAAGTATTATGTAGGTGGTGGCGATGTCCGGAGCGGCAGATTAGGGGTTAATAATATTTAACTAGTGTTTGCGAGGCGGGAGTGAGGTGGTTTAGGGGTTAATATGTTTATTATAGTGGCGGCAATGTCCGGATTGGCAGATTAGGGGTTAATCATTTTATTTTAGTGTTTGTGATACGGGAGGGCCTCGGTTTAGGGGTTAATAGGTAGTTTATGGGTGTTAGTGTACTTTTTAGCACATTAGTTATGAGTTTTATGCTACGGCGTTGTAGTGTAAAATTCATAACTACTGACTTTAAAATGCGTTAGGAATCTTGGCGGTAGTGGGTGTACCGCTCACTTTTTGGCCTCCCAGGACAAACTCGTAATACCGGCGCTATGCAAGTCCCATTGAAAAAAGCCTTTAGGAAATTACGTAAGTTGCTTTGCATTCAGGCCAAAAAAGTGTGTGGTGCCCTAAACCTGCAAGACTTGTAACACCAGTGTTAGGACCTGATAACGCTGCTTTTTCACCTTAATGCAAAACTCGTAATCTAGCCGTAAATTACTTAAAAATAAAAAACCTAAAATTAAATTAATCTAGGATTACAAAAAATAAAAAAGTCTAACATTACATAAAATAATAAACCAAATTATCAAAAATAAAAAAAATTAAACCTAATCCCTATGAAAATAAAAAAGCCCCCAAAATAAAAACACCCCCTAATCTAATACTAAACTACCAATAGTCCTTAAAAGGGCCTTTTGTAGGACATTGCCCTAAGTTAAACAGTTCTTTTACCTTAAAAAATACCAAGTCCCCCCTCTAACAGTAAAACCCCCACCCACCAAACCCCCCCAAAATAAAAAAAAACTAACACTAAAAAATCCTAAACTACCCATTGCCCCTAAAGGGGCATTTGTATGGGCATTGCCCTTAAAGGGGCATTTAGCTCTTTTAAGAATGCCCAATAAATTCCTAATCTAAAAAAAACAAACCCCCAAAATATAAAAAAAGCCTAAACCTAACCCCCAAATAGGTACTCACCGTTCCTGAAGTCCAACGTAGAAGGTCCTGTTCCAGGCGGTGAAGTCTTCTTCCAAGCGCCAACATCTTCTTCCAAGCTGGGACCTCTTCCTTCTACATGCAGGATCAAGCCGGCATGAGGCGGAGCAGAGATGAGCACGGAGCAGGACAGACGACAGCGGATCCATGGAGCTGTTCAAATCAGTAACTTAAAATGAAGTCCGGAAACCCACAAAATAGTAGTGATAAAAAATATATAAATTCTTTATTGAATCCAAAGGCCTCTAGTTATGAAGCTCCGTACGTACCTGCCTTCGCCGGCCCCAATATGCTCGCCTAAGCTCGCCTCACATCGCTGCCGCGGACCTGAATATGTTCGCCAAAGTTATCAATAAAGCTGTCAAAAAGCCGCGCACCAAGCACGGGCCGATGAGCAGCGTACTGTGATTGTTATCAATCTCGCTGCTCTTCGCCTTTTTAACAGCTTTATTGATACCCCTGTCACTAAGCACTCACACTATCCTATACTGTTCTACCCCCTATACTGGCGCCCCCGGAGCCCCCCGCAACTAAATAAAGTTATTACCCCCTAAACCGCTGCTCCTAGACCCCGCCGCAACCATAATAAATATGTTAACCCCTAAACTGCCGCTCCTAGACCCCGCCGCAACTATAATAAATATGTTAACCCCTAAACCGCCGCTCCCAGACCCCGCCGCCACCTACATAATACCTATTAACCCCTATCCTGCCCCCCCTATACCGCTGCCACCTATAATAAATTTATTAACCCCTATCCTGCCCCCCCTACATCGCCGCCACTATAATAAAATGATTAACCCCTAAACCTAAGTCTAACACTAACCCTAACACCCCTCTAACTTAAATATTAATTAAATAAATCTAAATAATATTACTCTTATTAACTAAATTAATCCTATTTAAAACTAAATGCTTACCTATAAAATAAACCCTAAGATAGCTACAATATAACTAATAATTACATTGTAACTATTTTAGGATTTATTTTTATTTTACAGGCAACTTTGTATATTTTAACTAGGTACAATAGCTATTAAATCGTTATTAACTATTTAATAGCTAGTTAAAATAATTACAAAATTACCTGTAAAATAAATCCTAACCTAAGTTACAATTAAACCTAACACTACACTATCATTAAATTAAATAAATTAGCTACCAATACCTACAATTAAATACAATTAAATAAACTAAACTAAATTACAAAAACAAACAAACACTAAATTACAGAAAATAAAAAAATATTACAAGAATTTTAAACTAATTACACCTAATCTAAGCCCCCAAATAAAATAAATAAAAATAATAAAAGTCCTATTCTACATTACAAAGTAATCAGCTCTTTTACCAGCCCTTAAAAGGGCTTTTTGCGGGGCATGCCCCAAAGTAATTAGCTCTTTTGCCTGTAAAAAAAAATACAACCCCCCCCAACATTAAAAACCACCACCCACATACCCCTACTCTAACCCACCCAAACCCCCCTTAAATAAACCTAACACTACCCCCCTGAAGATCTCCCTACCTTGAGTCTTCTTCCCCCAGCCGGGCCGAAGTCTTCATCCGATGGGGCAGAAGAGGACATCCAGACCGGCAGAAGTCTTAATCCTATCCGGGCAGAAGAGGACATCCGGACCGGCAGACATTTTCATCCAAGCGGCATCTTCTATCTTCATCCATCCGACGAGGAGCGGCTCCATCTTCAAGACCTCCGGCGCGGAACATCCTTCTTCCACGACGACTACCCGATGAATGGCTGGTCCTTTAAATGACGTCATCCAAGATGGCGTCCCTCGAATTCAGATTGGATGATAGGATTCTATCAGACAATCGGAATTAAGGTAGGAAAAATCTGATTGGCTGATTGAATCAGATTCAAGTTCAATCGGATTGGCTGATCCAATCAGATTGAGCTCGCATTCTATTGGCTGTTCCGATCAGCCAATAGAATGTGAGCTCAATCTGATTGGCTGATTGCATCAGCCAATCAGATTTTTCCTACCTTAATTCCGATTGGCTGATAGAATCCTATCAGCCAATCGGAATTCGAGGGACGCCATCTTGGATGACGTCCCTTAAAGGAACCTTCATTCGTCGTCTAGTCATCGGGAGAAGAGGATGTTCCGCGTCGGAGGTCTTGAAGATGGAGCCGCTCCTTGGATGGATGAAGATAGAAGATGTCGCTTGGATGAAGATGTCTGCCGGTCCGGATGTCCTCTTCTGCCCGGATAGGATGAAGACTTCTGCCGGTCTGGATGTCCTCCAGTTTTATTAAGGAAAAGAGGTGATAGATTGCGCTGGAAACAGAGGGTATGGCAGGTGAGTTAAGATAGAACTTCCTCTAAAGGTCCCAGAGAAAGAATTTAGTATGCAAAGAGAAAACACACCAGCGCCAAAGAATGGCTAAAATACCCTAAAGAACACAGAGTCTATGTATAAATGAATAAAGGTATATATTTATTACTGAACTTTAAACATAACAATGCGGGTTTATCAAAATAAAAGAGTATCAATTAAAGATGATCTCACTAAATCTAATAGATTAACGGATGTATAGGTTGGCCAACCTTAAAATCAAATATTAAAATATATGTATTTCTATGAGAAAGCAGTTATTTAAGCTATCTAAGCATATGATTTATAGTAAAATACAGCACTAAAAAGTGGCACACAGCACTAAAAAGTAGCAGCACACTGCAATAAGACAGTATTAGTTAAAACTGAAATAAGGACAAAAAACAATATAAATAAAAATATAGCAGCAAATCAGGGGATATTAGATCAGTGCACAGAACACTGGAGATGTAATCCACTTGTATTTGTGGTTCAACACAGTCTTTAAAATGTATAAGAGGCCTCTTAGTATATAAAATTAAAGTCCCTGTAGCAGAATGTATCAATAAGTGACAGGCGGTTAATAATAATAAGAGTTCTTGTTTAACCGTATGCAGCTGAGTGGTACCTTTATAGATGATCCAGTTCTGTCCATTCAATGTAGAACCACTGTGTTGCTTCTAATAGAAGCTAGGCATAGGGATCCTTATGCTCCGAAGATAGCCGATCGTGAAGCCGGTTTAGAATACTCGGCGTTCTCCCGCTGTGAACCTACAGAGTGCGCGCCTTCTCCGGAAGGGTCTCTGATTGGTCCTAGCTTCGTAGGTGGGAGTGGCCGCTTGCGATGAGGATACCGGCTCTACGGCTTCAGTTGGAAATATCTCCTAAGACGTCCTGAACGTCCTCTGTGATCTCCTTGGGTTGTAGAAGTGTAGCAGCAACGCGTTTCAACTGAGAATACTCAGTCTTTGTCAAGCTGCTTTGAATGGACAGAACTGGATCATCTATAAAGGTACCACTCAGCTGCATACGGTTAAACAAGAACTCTTATTATTATTAACCGCCTGTCACTTATTGATACATTCTGCTACAGGGACTTTAATTTTATATACTAAGAGGCCTCTTATACATTTTAAAGACTGTGTTGAACCACGAATACAAGTGGATTACATCTCCAGTGTTCTGTGCACTGATCTAATATCCCCTGATTTGCTGCTATATTTTTATTTATATTGTTTTTTGTCCTTATTTCAGTTTTAACTAATACTGTCTTATTGCAGTGTGCTGCTACTTTTTAGTGCTGTGTGCCACTTTTTAGTGCTGTATTTTACTATAAATCATATGCTTAGATAGCTTAAATAACTGCTTTCTCATAGAAATACATATATTTTAATATTTGATTTTAAGGTTGGCCAACCTATACATCCGTTAATCTATTAGATTTAGTGAGATCATCTTTAATTGATACTCTTTTATTTTGATAAACCCGCATTGTTATGTTTAAAGTTCAGTAATAAATATATACCTTTATTCATTTATACATAGACTCTGTGTTCTTTAGGGTATTTTAGCCATTCTTTGGCGCTGGTGTGTTTTCTCTTTGCATACTGGATGTCCTCCAGTACCTGCTAGTAGTTTGATAACTACCAAAAGTAGTCAGATTGTGCCGAACTTGCGTAAGTGACGTAAGCATCGATCTGTGTCGGACTGAGTCCGGCGGATCGAAGCTTACGTCACTATATTCTACTTTTGCCGGGCAGTAGGGGTTGATAACTAAGGCGAATCAGCCTCGCCACAAATACGCTGTGCAATTCCAGCGTATTTGCGGTTGACGGCTTGATAACTAGAGGCCAAAGAATAAAAAGCACTATTAACATGGACATGATGGTGAAAAAACGCCTAATATACAAGCTTATGCGTTTTCGGCCATAGCCTTATTCATAGCTTAGTGTGAACTAACACAGCTGTGAGTTTAAAAAGCACCCGGTTAGCTTTGATAGCTTTAACAATAAAGTGGCGCATTAACCCATTACTGGACCTGTTATCCACAACCAAAAGAGCACATACTATGTGAGTCTGCAAAGTCTGTTTGTACAAAGCACAAATTTACATGAGAATTGAACCATTTAGTGTTAAGGGAGTGGTATTATTCCAGCTACACGGATACAAGGATATATTACTTAAATAATCAATGGGTTAGTAATTCTAATACCTGTTATGACCCATGTATCCTATATAACTGATCCTGTGTAGTTGGAAAATACCAACTATGGGTTAAAGAAAAATTACTTATGTAGAAAAGCACTATTGGTAAATGAGCATATAAATGCTATACATAATCAATTAAAGAAAAGCACAATTTAAAAAGGAAGAAAAGGAAAACAATAAGAATAAATATATAAATATATATAAATATAAATGATGAAAACGTACAAGAAGAAACATTCTTAAGTGTGAATGAAATATGTACATGCATGAACTATAAATACATTCACAAAGAGCGACTACCTCTACCTAAAGTTTGTATGTTGTTTTATGTAAAAAACACACACACATTAGTGTAGATTCATAAGCCATAAGAAAAGGCAAGGAAATAGTAAAGACTTATGTCACCCAAATGAATAGATAAATATAGGATATCTAGATATGCAAATATGTAGTAGTGTTTTTCAGTTTTGACTGAACCTATGAACTAATAAAACTACTTTTTGTTTATTAAGACCTGTGAGTGCCTCTTCTTTTTGAGAAGTTTCTACCTATTTACCATAGAGTGCACCCAGGCATATACCACTAACAGTGAGTGCTTGGATCCCACAACTAGTATATATATATATATATATATATATATATATATATATATATATATATATATATATATATATATATATATATATATATATATATATATATATATATACACACACACACACATCCACATGAAGGCCAAACTTTTTCTTTTACTCTGCAGGTGGTGGACATGTTTTATTTATATATATATGTGTCAAGTGGGGCAGGTGGAATGTATAAAATCATACCTATTCCCAGTAGTTGATCAAATCATTATGGGAGTTGAGACCCTCAAGGTACCTAGTTTCTAAATTAAAGATCCAGAACATCTCTCGTTTATACAATTTTTCTTTGTCTCCTCCACTCTTAGGAGCCACCACCTGTTCAATGGCTTTCCATCTAAAAGTTGACAGGTTTTTGTTATGTTTGACAGAGAAGTGTTGTACAATAGGTGTAGTGGCCTTAGCAACGTTTATGGAACTGAAATGTTCATGAATGCGGGATCTAATGTCTCTGGTAGTGAGTCCAATGTACTGAACGTTGCACTGAATGCATTGAATCATGTAAATGACAAAACAAGAGGAACAATTAAGGCATCTCTCTATGTCATAAGTGACATTGATCATTGCTGAGGTAAAGGTAGATGATATCTCTACATAATCGCATGGTTTGCATTTGTTATGACCGCACTTAAACATGCCCCTATGAGTGAGCCAAGAACTGGTCACACCGGGTGTAGCTCGCAGCTTGGAGGGTGACACAGTGTTGTCAATAGTACACACTCTCCTGTACGAGCATCTCAGACCTCCATCCACTGTTTTGACCAACCGATCATCAGCTTTTCGTAGGCCAAAATGTTTGCGTATAATACCGCAGACTTGTTTATATTGAGCACTATAATTTGTGTTACCCCTTTATGTTGTTCAACTGATCTAACTCTTGGGATAAGTAAAGACTCCCTATTTGTCTTATCAACTTCAGATTTGGCTTTGAAGATATCAGAGTTTTTGTACCCTCTTTGCTTTAAACGGTTCTCCAATACCTTTGTTTTTATTTCATATGAGATATGGTCAGCACAATTTCTTTTAAAGCTTATGAATTGACCTTTGGGAATCGCATACGGGACATGTGGGGGATGACAACTCTTGCCATGTAAAAGTGGCTTTCTTTAGCAATTAGTACTAATACTTCCATCCTGCATGCCCCTGATGGTAATGTCCAACAAGTTAATTTCATAGGTTTAGATCTCAGAGGTGAAGGCCAAGTTTAAGTCATTAGTGTTAATCCAATTTACAAAGTCCTTGACTTTGTCCTGCCCACCTGTCCATACCAGTATCAAATCATCTATAAAACGTTTATAGATGATGATATTGTTTTTGAAGGGATTATCCTGTGCAAAGACGTGGGACAGCTCCCACCAATGCCCATTTACCAATAGTGCTTTTCTACATAAGTAATTTTTCTTTAACTCATAGTTGGTATATTCCAACAACACAGGATCAGTTATATAGGATACATGGGTCATAACAGGTATTAGAATTACTAACCCATTGATTATTATTTCAGTAATATATCCTTGTATCCGTGTAGATGGAATAATACCACTCCCTTTACACTAAATGGTTACATTCTCATGTACATTTGTGCTTTGTACAAACAGACTTTGCAGACTCGCATAGTATGTGCTCTTTTGGTTGTGGATAAAAGGTCCAGTAATGGGTTAATTTGCCACTTTATTTTTAAACCCATCACAGCTAACCCGGTGCTTTTTAAACTCACAGCTGTGTTAGTTCACACTAAGCTATGAATAAGGCTATGGCTGAAACGCGTAAGCTTGTATATTAGGCGTTTTTTCACCATCATGTCCATGTTGATAGTGCTTTTCATTCTTTGGATTCAATAAAGCATTTATATATATTTTTATCACTACTATTTTATGGGATTCCTGACTTCATTTCAAGTTATTTATCCTTGCCGGACCAACTCTGAATCCCCATTGGAGCAAGTAAAGGGAACCCAAGATTGGATATTAGTAATATGGCAACCCAGCAATTGGTCACGTCACATGACCAGTGACGCTACACAACTACAGCATCATTTGGAGCAGAAGGGAGGAACCAAGACGGGCGGTGTAAAGGCCATTTTACAGGCAACCCGGGAAGGTATTCTCAAGCCCGCAGGAAGGAGAGCGCACAGGACCGCCGCAGCCATCTGATTCCCCCTGTCACACTCAAGTGAGTAGGCCAATTGGTGAAAGTTACAGAACTGTTTAAAATGCCTGTGAAATTGCTTGGGATTGTTTGACGTTTGGCACTCTCTGCATACTCCTGAACATAATAGGAGAAGCAGCATTTACGGTTACCTACTTCATCATTTGCTTGGTATACAACGTATATACCGTACACAGCCCATACGAGCAAGCTAACACAGAATTTACAGCTGTGAATACGCTGATACGCTACTACATAGCTACAACATCAAACCAAGCCAAGTTTCAGTTATCTTATTATTATTGTGGTCATTGCACCGGCTAAATAGTGATTGTTTAGTGACTGTTGGGGTATTTGATAACTTTTTTGTCACTTAAGATTGCCCAGGACTGTCTGCCACACAGGATTCCCTTTAGCACACCAGATATATCACTGGATATTTCAGGATAGTAGGTCTAATACACAGCCTGCATCACGTTTTGACTTTGATTTCAGTAGCTCTCATCCTATTGGATGATTTGAATTTTGAAGAATCAAATCAGCCAATAGGAAAGCAAGGTATGCCATATTTAAAGGCGTACCTTGAATTCACTATTCAGTGTACAGCGGCGATTGTACGCTCCATGGCTCCGCCGGTCTTGCTCCGCGCTCATCCCTGCTCCGCGCCGACTTGGTCCTGGATGAAGAAGGAAGAGGTCCCCGCTTGGAAGATGATGTTGGCCGCTTGGAAGAAGACTTTACCGCCTAGAACAGGACTTTCACCGTCAGACTTCAGGAACGATGAGTAACTATTTGGGGGTTAGATTGATGCTCTTTTTTTGGGGGGGGGATTTAGATTAGGGATTTATTAGGCACTCTTAAAAGAGCTGAATGCCCTTTTAAGGGCAGTAAAATAGCTCAATGTCCATACAAATGCCCCTTTAGGGGCAATGGGTAGTTTAGGATTTTAGTTTTTTTTATTTTGGGGGGTTTGGTGTGTGAAGGGTTTTACTGTTAGAGGGGGACTTAATATTTTTTAAGGTAAAAGAGCTGTTTAACTTGGGGCAATGCCCTACACAAGGCCCTTTTAAGGGCTATTGGTAGTTTAGTATTAGATTAGGGGGTGTTTTTATTTGGGGGGGGGGGGGCTTTTTTATTTTCATAGGGATTAGCCTTAATTTTTTTCATTTTTGATGATTTGGTTGATTATTTTATGTAATGTTAGACTTTTTATTTTTTGTACTCTTAGATTCATTTAATTTTAGGGTTTTTTATTTTTAAGTAATGTTAGCTTTTTTTATTTTAATTGTAATTTAGTATTTTTTAATTTAGGTAATTGGGGGTAATGTAGGGGGTGTTAGGTTAGGGGGCTTAGTAATTTCATTAGTTATTTGTGTTGTGGGGGTTGGTGAATTAGGGGTTAATAGATTTATTAGGTTTGTTGCGATGTGGGTTTGGCAGATTAGGGGTTAATAGATTTTAAAGGTTTGTTGCTATGTGGGTTAATGGCGGATTAGAGGTTAATAGTTTTAATAGGTACTTTGCGTTGTGGGGGGTTAGCGGATTAGGGGTTAATACTTTTATTAGGTAGATTGCGATGTGGGTGAATGGCAAATTAGGGGTTAATACATTTATTAGGTAGATCACTATGTGTGTAAATGGCGGATTAGGGGTTAATACATTTATTAGGTAGTTTGCTATGTTGGGGTTTGCAGATTTAGGGGTTAATACATTTATTATTAGTTCAGATATGGGGGTGATGGTGGATAAAGGGGTTTGACGTGTCAGGTTTATTTTTGGGAGGCTGGTTAGACTTTTACAGGAGATTTAACTCTTTTTTTTTTTTTTCTTAGGCTCCGGCAGTTTCTAATGTGCCGTAAATCACTGGTGACTCCATAAATTTGTATTTACGCACATTTCTGGACATCGCTAGTTTATCCGTCTTACGGCACTTTATTAACTGCCGGCGCCGTATATGTGATTCCATGATGTGCGAGGGGAAATTACGAGCAACACAGGTTTCAGCAGTTACGCTGAAGCCTGTGCCGCATATGTAATCTCACCCATATAGCTCTGCTTCACAAGAACAGGCCGGTATTGTACTTTTCTTCTTCATATTATAAGCACACAATTGGCCATTTAGACCACCTGCAATTAATGCTGTTTGGCTACAACAGACGCTGTGTCCTGCACCACCTGATTCCTTTATCAGATCTCCTGATTGACTTTTGGATTTTTATTAACACGGATAAAAGCAAGATATTCATTAGGAACGCTGCACCTGCTCTGTGTTCTAAACCTCCTGTCTTCTGATTGGGTCTAAACATTATCGCTGAAAGATGGGTAATCATCTGTCTTCACCTGTAACAATTCTACCATCCTTTGTATCTACCAGAGACACTTAACGGGCTATGGAAAATTGTACAAAAGAGGCATTGGACACCTGGAGCACAGCTGAACACATTTTCATTTATGCAGTCATTTCATCATTACAAGGCAGCTTGTGTTTAGCAGTGCTGGATTTCACTGCACTTTTTCCGCTCAAGGATGAAAACTCATCTCTGGCTACGGTTGCCACCTCAGCCAAGTTTTCCTGGACACTTATAAGTTACACATGCTGCAGGGTGTGCAGGGGGGAATATGAATAGTGCATATAGATAGTGCCGTCCAGAAACACAATACATAATCCCCTCTGCACACCCTGCAGCATGTGTGACTCATAAGTGTCCAGGAAAACATGGCTGAGGTGACAACGCTATCTCTGGAACCTAAAGGGCTTAAAGGGACATGCCACCCACATTTTTTCTTTGATGATTTAGAAAGAGAATGCAATTTTAAACATCTTTCTAATTTACTTATATTATCTAATTTGTTTTATTCTCTTGATATTCTTTGATGAAAAGCATATCTAGATATGCTCACTAGCTGCTGATTGGTTGCTGCACATAGAAGCCTCATGTGATTGGCTCACCATGTGCATTGCTTTTTCTTCCACTAAGGATATTTAAAAAATTAAGCAAAATAAATAATGGAAGTAAATTGTAATGTTGTTTAAATTTATATTCTCTATCTGAATCATGAAAGAAAGATTTTGGGTTTAGGGGCCCTTTAAGGAAGCCAAAGCAGTTTCTTTCCACATGTACTCACGAATAAATCTCCAATTAAAAATGAGCTGTTGGTGCAATGCTGAATACGGAGAGCGTATTGCTCTGCGCATTCAGCGAAGTCTATCGGACCTGATCCGCACTGTCGGATCAGGTCCGACAAACCTTTGTTAAATAGACCTCTTTATGTATTTTTTTAACAGCAGCCCCTTTTTCAAACAGAATTCTGATATGTTTTTGTTTTGCTTTTTCTACTTTGCTTTCTAAGCCATTTCAGTTGCTTAGAAAAGAGGCTATTCAATTTAGAAAAACTACTTTAAAATAAAAACTTTCCAATTTACGTCTATTATCTAATTAGTTATTCTTTTTGTATCCTTTTTTGAAAAGTGTACCTAGTTTGTCTTAGAAGCAGCAATGCACTTCTGGGACCTGGCTGCTTATTGGTGTCTGGATATATATATATTCTCTTTTCATTGTCTCACCAGCCAATAGGATCATTCGGCTACCTACTAGTAGTAATTTGCTGCTCCTTCAAAGGATACCAAGTGAATGAAGCAAATTTGAAAATAGAAGTAAATTTGAAATTTGTTTAAAACTGTATGCTCTATCTGAATCATGAAAGAAAAAGATTGAGTTTCATGTCCCTTTAAATAAACGAACATAATTATTAAAAAAGGAAATGCAGCAATGTGTTACAGCATTTTATTATTGCACTAATGCTTGGCTGATTACAACTGTGTGTTCAGTGCAATAATAAAATATTACAGTATATTAAAGTCCCCTGTATCATGTGACAGCTATCAGCCAATCACAAACTAGTATAGGCATATACTGTGAACTTCTGCACATGCTCAGTAGGAGCTAGCGCCTCAGAAAGTGTACGTATAAAAAGACTGTGCAAAATGTGATATTGAAAGAAATCTCTTTCTAAATCATGTAAGTTTAATTTTTACTTTAGTGTCCCTTTAAGTACTGGTTGTAGAAAAGCTATGTAAGTATGATGCTGCATGGTTGGGGTTGTGAGATGTGTACTACAATTTTATTTTTCAATTGCACTTGCTTTTGTGTAATCAGACAGAGAAAAGATAATGAGGCCACTATGTAGCAGGGACAAAAACAGATAATGACATCTGCTCTCCCTTCAAGCTCAGCCCATTTTACTGCAATATGGTCTTAACTAGCAAAAATAGCTATTTCCTATACAAAAATAAACCTACAGGAGCAATTTCCCCTAATTCTATACTCTGCGGTTGGTAAAACAAGTCATTGGAAACACATTCATTTTAAGGGGAAATGAATTTACAATACACCGTCCCTTTAATACTTTTATATATTATTTTTCTAATTGTTTTAGTTGTCTACAAGATTCACATTTAAAGTTATTATTTGAGCTACATTTTTATTTTACAAAACAAATCATGCTATTTAAAGGGGCATGGAACTTTATGATCCAGACAGAGCATACAGTTTCTATAACCTAATTTGCTTTGTTCCCTTGGTATCTTTATCATTGATAGGATTGGGCTTGTCATTAGTGAGATGATTGTGTATGTCATGTGCACATTTGTCACTTGGATTGGCCATGTCATGGGTTGGATTGGGTTGTATGTAGTGAATGTAGTCCAGCGCTAGATTAGCACGGGTAGAATATTTAGTTAAATTCTATAATTTGAATATATTGTATTTTGTGATTGGATAAATGTTTAATGTATGTACTGCAATGTTGTTATTATATATTTATTGTAGGTAATCCTAAGTATTTATCAACATTCGGTTAATAAAAAGATATAAACAGGTATATACAACTGATATATATATAAACTTGTTGTCTAATGTGAGCTTCTTATCTATATATAAAAACTAATAAAACATTTGTATAATTAGACAGAAATTTAATAACTTGTTAAAAGCATACATAAAATAAAAAGGGACGTCTCCCTTATAACATCGATTTCATCAGAGAAAACAATTGAATAACTGTAGTATATATTTCCACTATTTGATAATCAGGTACCTGTTATATAGTGTAACAAATGATAATGTCCAGAAATTGGATTAAAAAAACTTAAAGATCTAAACGAGATGACCTCCCCGCTATTGTGGCGGGTGTGTGTTACCGGTCCGTTAGTGAGAGACTGTTATTTAAAAATATGTCATGTGACTTTTCCTACGTCACACTTGTGATCGTAGCTGTTTCAATATAGTTGTAATGCAACCAGTGATCCTTGATATTCTGTCAAGTGCTTATTATGTTGCAATTTTTTTAACTTTAATCTGTATGTGTATCAGAAGGTGTAGTCCCCTATTCCGTGTGTAATTAGGGAGTCTTGGGGGAGATTGCAACTTACGCTGGTCTCTTGGCACACCTGATTTCTCTTTTAGTGTGGTCTTTGCGGTCACATTCAGTGACTTGGATGTTAAACTTTGCGGTCACGTGCAGTGACTATAATGTAATCCGAGCAGTGTGGACTTGGCGGTCACTTGTAGTCACTGTAATGAGGTCTTTGCGATCACGGAGGTGACTAGTGGTGGGGTCTTTGCGGTCACAAGTGGTGACTAGGAGTAGAATCTTTACCGGTACATTACAACTATATTGAAACAGCTACGATCACAAGTGTGACGTAGGAAAAGTCACATGACATATTTTTAAATAACAGTCTCTCACTAACGGACTGGTAACACACACCCGCCACAATAGCGGGGAGGTCATCTCGTTTAGATCTTTAAGTTTTTTTAATCCAATTTCTGGACATTATCATTTGTTACACTATATAACAGGTACCTGATTATCAAATAGCGGAAATATATACTACAGTTATTCAATTGTTTTCTCTGATGAAATCGATGTTATAAGGGAGACGTCTCTTTTTATTTTATGTATGCTTTTAACAAGTTATTAAATTTCTGTCTAATTATACAAATGTTTTATTAGTTTTTATATATAGATAAGAAGCTCACATTAGACAACAAGTTTATATATATCAGTTGTATATACCTGTTTATATCTTTTTATTAACTGAATGTTGATAAATACTTAGGATTACCTACAATAAATATATAATAACAACATTGCAGTACATACATTAAACATTTATCCAATCACAAAATACAATATATTCAAATTATAGAATTTAACTAAATACTCTACCCGTGCTAATCTAGCGCTGGACTACATTCACTACATATCAACCACTGTTTTCTTAGAGGGGAATACATTAGTCTAGCAGGGTCAATTCTCCAGCGCCTCATCTTTCTCACTACCATGGGTTGGATTGGGCACATCAGTGATGAGATTGGGCATGTCAGGGATGAGATTGGGCATGTCAGTGATGAGTTTAGGCATGTGATAGATGAGATTGGGCATGTCAGTGATGAGATTGGGCATGTCAGTGATGAGTTTAGGCATGTGATAGATGAGATTGGGCATGTCAGTGATGAGATTGGGCATGTCAGTGATGAGTTTAGGCATGTCATAGATGAGATTGGGCATGTCAGTGATGAGATTGGGCATGTCAGTGATGAGTTTAGGCATGTGATAGATGAGATTGGGCATGTCAGTGATGAGATTGGGCATGTCAGTGATGAGTTTAGGCATGTGATAGATGAGATTGAGCATGTCAGTAATGAGATTGTCCATGTCAGTGATAAAAATGTGAATGTCATGAGATTAGGGGGGTAATGTTGGGGGCAGGCCATGGGCAAAGCTTGGGCAGTCTCTCATTTCATTTTAGCTTCCACTGAAAAGAAAGCTGGGGGGGCAGAGGTGCAGAGCTCCCCAATCTTGATATGTAACATAAAGAACAATGTTATTGCAGAAATAAATGTATTTAAAAAGCTTTTGAAACCGTAGTTGCTGTGATACGTCCTATTAAATATTAGGTAACAAAAGACGTACTCATTGCTTGTCACGTAGAGTGTTACCGCGCTGGCACTGTAGGACATCAACCCACTCCACCTTGCAATATGAAAAATGCTAAATAATGGAATCTTTTAGTGACAGATTGTTCATACTCTTAATAAATAGTCTCTGTTTCCTCAAGGATCTGCTGTTTTGCTCTGACCTTCATAGTGTTTGTCCTTCTGTTCATAAAACGTCACCCCCTACTTACCCGCCACTGTAAACAGGAATAGATGTAACCTTTTAGTGGCCAAGGGTCACAAAGGTTTCCTTGTAGGACGCAAATGGATACGACTGAAGATCAAGTGTTGTAAACAAAACTTTCCTTTTGTACATTTTTGCTGCATTATTCTTTTTTTTTTATTTTTATTGTTTGGAAAATCAGGAAACTCTTATTCAATGAAAATGTTTTGTATGCGTTGAGTGTGAATCTGTTGAATTAAAGGGACATTAAACACTTTGAGATAGTAATATTAAATGATAAATAATAGAAACATAAAAAAAGTCTTCAATATACTTTCATTATTCCTGTAATCCCACTCTGAAATTGTGAGGTTTTCAATTCCTGTTAGAAATGGAAGTGCAGAACACGTTTATAGAACACACAACCATTGGCTGCACACTCTAGTGACCTATTTATACTGGTCCCTAATTGGCCACAGCAGAGAAGGTAACCTAAGTTACAACATGGCAGCTCCCAGTGTTTTATAGACACTAAACCTTTACACTTATTTTGTCAATATTTAAACATCTAATGAAACTTTAAAAAATACATCTACATGTTAGTCATGGACTAATCTTTTCTTTAAATGCTTCATTCTATCTAGCATGTATTTAGTGTTTAATGTCCCTTTAAGGTGCTCTAATAGAACTGCCATTCTGTATATATCACAAAGTACATTCAGGAAACAATAGGGGCTAGGGATTCAGATATTACAGACAATTTTAAACAACTTTCCAATTAAGTTCTGTTATCAAGTTTGCTTCTTTCCCATGATATGCTTGAAGAGATTAAGCAGTACGCAACAGGAAGTAGTGCTGCCATCTAGTGCTCTTGCAAATGAATAACATTCTTGCAAAACTGCTGCCATATAGTGCTCCTCCTGAGCTTACATCCGTGCTTTTCAACAAAAGATAACCAGAGAACAAAGAAAACTGATAAAAGAGGTCATTAAGAAAGTTGTTTAAAATGGCATGCGCTATCTGAATCATGAAAAATGTGGGGTTACATTTCCCTTTAATGGGACATAGAAGTGGCATTTAATACACAAACTGTTTGCAAAAATGCTTCTCGCAAATCTAATAAATACTAGAGGGATAAACTATTGACATTGATACAGCAATGGTGACAAATGTGTGTGCAGGTAATCTAGGCCTATATTGGCAGTAGATCACGTGCACATTAAAGGGATAGTCTAGTCTAAATTAAACTTTCATGATTCAGGCAGAGCAGCAATTCTAAGAAAATTTCTAATTTACTCCTATTATCAATTTTTCTTTGTACTCTTGGTATCTTTATTTGAAAAAGCTTTAGGAGTCAGCCTATTTTTGGTTCAGCACCTGGGTAGCGCTTTGCTGATTGGTGGCTACATTTAGCCACCAATCAGCAATAAAGTTTTGCAGAAAGTCATCTCCAGTTGGATAATAAAGACTTCTCTATTTGGTTAATATTCTGCTGTGCAGGCAGAGAAATAGTGTTAGATTTTGATTACAAAGCTGTTCACTCAAACACAGTAAAAAAAAAAAAATAACAGGAAATCAAATGTCAATAAAATAATAATGCAGTAAAGTTATAAAATCAGCACATCAGCACTTTTGCTCAAGTTGATTACACATTTTTATTAAATTATATAGATTTTAGTTTTCTGCATAAAAAAGTCACCTTAATTTGAATGGATGTGCATAAGCGCTACACAAAGAAGAAATGCACAAACATAAGGGAGTATGGGGCAGATTTATCAAGGGCCGAATAGCCCCTGATGCCCCTGTTTCCGCGCGAGCCTTCAGGAGTTATGAAGCAGCGGTCTTGAGACAACTGGTCCACTGCCTCTGAGGCTGCGGACATCAATCCGCCCAATCCTATACGATCGAGCTCATTGACACCCCCTGCTAGCGGCCAATTGGCCGTGAATCTGCAGGGGCCGGCATTGCACAAGCAGTTCACCAGAACTACATGTGTAATGTTTAATGCTGACAGCATATACTGTCGGCATTTAGTGATGTCTGGCGGACATGATACGCTACAGCGTATAATGTCCGCCAGACATTGATACATCGGCCCATATGTGTTTAGGTATTTACAGAAAGAGAAGAGCTCAATCAGGAAAGAACATCTGCTCAGTAGCTGGTTCTTTGGTTAGGGGTCAGCAACTTTGGCACCCAAGATGTTTTGGAACTACATTTCCCATGATACTGAGAAACTCTTAAGGCTGTCTGAGCATCTTGGGAAATGTAGTTCCAAAACATCTGGGTGGCAAGGTTGCTAACCCCTACTTTGGTAGGTCACAACCTGGAGCAATCCCTTTAAGCCCACTTGTGCTTTTCACAGCAAAGAACTTTCCTGAAGTATATCAGTTTGATCCAGCCTAACAAGGATGGTCTAGCCCTGAAATATCAGGCAATCGTCCTCTGAACAAGGATATGGCAAACCCAGATGATCATTTCAGCCTTCTGAGGGCCTCACCAATTAGGGGAACTCATATCCCTCTAGGCATATCGGGCATGGAGTCCATGCCTAGTTTCCCCTATCATCCTTAGGGTCCAATGATCTAAAGCGCTCAGCTCAGGCGAGAAGATCTAAGAAGTCTCATCAGTATGAAAAAGTTCCTCAAATAAATTTAGAAATGCAAATTTTGCTTTGAGAACTAATAATCTCACTATGAAGGTTCTGGATGTGAAATAGCGACACCTACATAATAATATAAGGTCTAAAATAAATACCAAAGATTTGACATGATTTGTCTCCATGTCGGCAAGTATTTAATCATTAGGACCTTAGGGAGACATTGCCTATGGTCAAAATACACCTAATTACAGAAAGATCTCAACCAGGAGCCAACAACGGCTCAGTAGCTTGTTCTATGGCAAGTCACCACCTGGGAGCAGCCTCTTTCATTCTGTTTAGAACAGGTTTTAGATGGAAACATGTGAGTTATTGTGAACCTCATTTATTTATTAAGCTTTAGTAATATTAAGACGCTTGAAATGATTAAAGGGACATGAAACCCAAAATGTTTCTTTCATGGTTCAGATAGATACTACTATAAATTTAAACAGCATTCCAATTTACTTCTATTGTTTAATTTGCTTCATTCCGTAGATAACCTTTTGTTGAAGAAATAGCAATGCACATGGTTGAGCCAATCACACAAGGCATGTATGTGCAGCAACCAATCTGCAGATTATTTAGATATGCTTTTTTAACAAAGACTATCAAGAGAATGAAGCAAATTAAGTAATAGAAAAAAATTGGTAAGTTGTTTAAAATTGCATGCTCTTTCTAAATCATGAAAGAAATTTTTTTGGGTTTCAGGTCCCTTTAAACACAAGTGTCCCAGAAAAGAACAATACAAAAGAGTGCTCATTTACTATATATATACACACACGTATACATACACACAGATTGGGTACACATCCTATGACCCTGCAAAACTCACAGCCCCTAAGTGCTCACAGCATACATATAGAAAGTCTTGCAAGCACACATATAGATTAATAGCAAAATAGAATAGTTAGTTACAGCATTACTAGTTTTGTTTTTAATCTAGCTGTCTGCTTGCAAGAGAGTGACAGACTTTCTATGTGTTGTGTTAAAATTTGGTTTGTAATTTTTCCTATGGGCTTTGTACCCAGGCTTGTCTGGGGTTAACTGCCTAAATCCCTGAAATCTGTATAGCTGCCTATGAGTGCTTGTGAGCACCCAGGTCTGTGAATTCTGCAGGGTCATTAAATTTGTACATACATACACACATTGTATATAAACCTTTAATGGATGCTGGCTGATAGTAACAGTTATATTGGTGGAGAGGAACAAGCGTAATTCATTCAACATCTGTTAAAAAATTGAATCGATATTTGTGCTCTAATGAGTAATGCTAGCGCGCACAAATGTGCACTGGTATTACGAGTTACGACATGAGAACTAGCATAGTAAAGGGGGTAAGTAGCGTAGCAAATGTAAATATATGTATATGAATATATATATATATGTGTATATGTTAATATGTGTATAAATGCATATTAACACATATATATGTATATAAGCATATACAAAAATATTTACAGGGAACACACAGTTCCCCATAGACCGCAATGTAAAGGCACTTTTCCATGTCTTTTTTTTTTCTAACACCCCACAGCCACACACTTTAGCCCCAAAATACAGCTTAGTGCAGTTATATATATATATATTTTTTTTTTTTTTAAATATGCCAAATTTTTTATATTTTTAAAATGATCTACACATTTTTTGGGGTCAGTTACTGGCACATTTAAAAAATTAACCAGAGATCTAATCTCTGGTTAATTTGTTTTAAGCTTGCAATGGCAATAAACAACCACTTGTAATGGCTGGTTACTGCGTGCCCGCAAATAGGCAAATTTGCTGTTTGCGAGTGCGCAATAAATTAGTGGTCCACTTGTAATTAAGCATAATATCAATAAAGATCCAGCAAAGAACATAAAATAGTGTAAAGTCCCTTTAATATCTAGTAAACCAGTTACAACATAAATATGATATCTGCAGATTCCTTGTTGAAGTGGCATTTCTCTTTTGACACAATCTGTGCCAGCTTCCTTCCTTTCTATTGTTCGTTGCAGAACATGATGTGCATAGAATGTCTAATGTAATTAAGTAAGGATTCAATAGCAATAACTCCGATGCTGGCACAAAACAAATAGAACCCTGTGATAAGTGTTTGTGCGATTGGAACTAGGAAAATAAATTAGGCTGCACATTTTTGCTTCTAGACATAACAGGGAAGTAAGGATGTGTTTTCGCTTTATCTTGGCAATCGTACCTGTGTGTTTAGGTCTGTGTGGTGTATACAGTCTCAGCTTTAGTCCTGCAATTTTACTAAGGAAGATGAGGTACTGGTATTGATTCTGGAAACCGTTAACAGGATATAATATCCTTTTTACTGGACCAACATGAATCCAAAAGACCACAGAGTCCCTGCTGTAGCTTCTCATGAAATCATCTCAAAAGTACACCATGGGCGATCCAATAAATGTTGTTGTTTTTTCATTAAGAAATAATCTTTTATGCTCTCATGTCGTTCATTTTAGATTCAAAGAAAGACTGACGCAAATTATTTTGGGGGGATCTTTACAAAGTGCTAGATTATGCGTGGAGCGCAAATATTGCACTTACACGAGCGCAATATTGGCGCTCCAATCAGTAATACCAGCACACATAAATGTGCGCTGGTATTACAAGTGAGGCGCAATGCAAACGCAACCTCGCATTAGCATTACCCGGAAGTCAAGTGATCATGAGAGCGGGCTTCCATTGGTTTCAAAGGGAACCTCGTTCTCATGCCGATAGACACGGCAAACCACCTAGCGCAGCTGGCAAATCACTAATCGTTGGGCAGCAATAAATAAATATATATGTAAATAAGCATATTTTAGAAGCATTTTTGCTAATACATGTATATTAAAATGTTTCTATTCAAATGTGAAATGCATCCATGTGGATTCCAATTTTGGCTGGAATGTCCCTTTAAAAGAATTGTTCTTTGAGCTAAAAACTGGTCAGCTTAAATTCATGACACAAAAACCTAGAAAAAAACCTTTATTGTAGAAAATAATTGCTACTAAAAGCTAGACCAATAATGGATCAAAATCTCTTATATGTATATATATTCGGCTAGATTACAAATGGAGTGCTAATTTATTGCACACCGCAGACGGGCAAATTATCAGCCATCACAAGTGGCTGGTCATTGCTACCACGAGCTTGCGGTAGAAATGATTGCTTATAAAATTAACCAGAGATCAGATCTCTGGTTAATTTTATAATTGTGACCAAAATGCCCCAAAAATACAGTGGTGTGTAAATATAAATATATATATATATATATATATATATATATATATATATATATATATATATATATATATATATATATATATATATATATATATATATACATATATACTGTATATATACAACCATTTATATTTATGTGTATACAGGTGAAACTCGAAAAATTAGAATATTGTGCAAAAGTTAATTTATTTCACTAATGCAACTTAAAAGGTGAAACTAATATATGAGATAGACTCATTACATGCAAAGCAAGATAGTTCAAGCCGTGATTTGTCATAATTGTGATGATTATGGCTTACAGCTCATGAAAACCCCAAATCCACAATCTCAGAAAATTATAATATTGTGAAAAGGTGAAATATTATAGGCTCAAAGTGCCCCACTCTAATCAGATAATGAAGCCATAACACCTGCAAAGGGTTCCTGAGCCTTTAAATTGTCTCTCAGTCGGGTTCAGTAGGAATCACAATCATGGGAAAGACTGCTGACCTGACAGTTGTGCAGAAAACCATAATTGACACCCTCCATAAGGAGGGAAAGCCTCAAAAGGTAATTGCAAAATAAGTTGGCTGTTCCCACAGTGCTGTATCAAAGCACATTAATAGAAAGTTATGTGGAAGGGAAAAGTGTGGAAGAAAAAGATGCACAAGCAGCAGGGATGACCGCAGCTTGGAGTGGATTGTCAGGAAAAGGTCATTCAAAAGTGTTGGGGACTTTCACAAGGAGTGGACTGAGGCTGGAGTCAGTGCATCAAGAGCCACCACACACAGACGGATCCTGGACATGGGCTTCAAATGTCGTATTCCTCTTGTTAAGCCACTCCTGAACAACAAACAACGTCAGAAGCGTATTACCTGGGCTAAAGAAAAACAGACCAGGTCTGTTGCTCAGTGGTCCAAAGTCCTCTTTTCTGATGAGAGCAAAATTTGCATCTCATTTGGAAACCAAGGACCCAGAGTATGGAGGAAGAGTGGAGAGGCACACACTGCAAGATGCTTGAAGTCGAGTGTGAAGTTTCCACAGTCTGTGTTGATTTGAGGAGCCATGTCATCTGCTGGTGTTGGTCCACTGTGCTTCATTAAGTCCAGGGTCAACGCAGCTGTCTACCAGGAGATTTTGGAGCACTTCATGCTTCCTTCCGCAGACAAGCTCTATGGGGATGCTGACTTCATTTTCCAGCAGGACTTGGCACCTGCCCACACTGCCAAAAGCACCAAAACCTGGTTCAATGACCGTGGGATTACTGTGCTTGATTGGCCAGCAAACTCGCCTAACCTGAACCCCATAGAGAATCTATGGGGCATTGCCAAGAGAAAGATGAGAGACATGAGATCGAACAATGCAGAGGAGCTGAAGGCCGTCGCAGTAATTGCTGCAAAAGGCGCCCAAACCAAGTACTGAGTACATACAGTATGCATGCTTATACTTTTCAGAGGTCCAATATTGTTCTATGTACAATCCTTGTTTTATTGATTGCATGTAATATTCTAATTTTCTGAGATTGTGGATTTGGGGTTTTAATGAGCTGTAAGCCATAATCACGGCTTGAACTATCTTGCTTTGCATGTAATGAGTCTATCTCATATATTAGTTTCACCTTTTAAGTTGCATTAGTGAAATAAATTAACTTTTGCACTATATTCTAATTTTTCGAGTTTCACCTGTATACACATATAAACACATAAATATATATGAATATATTCATATACATATATATTTACAATTTGCTGCCATTAATGCGCGACTTAACCCCTGTCTCACAGCATGAGAACAAGGTTCCCATTGGAGTCTATAGAAGTGCATTCTCATCAGCACAATGCTTCCCAGAAATGTGAACGTGAGCTTGCGTCCGCATTGCTCGCAACATTAGCATGCGCATGTATTACTCAGTGGAGTGCAAATATCGCTTTCAGGAAAGTGATATTTAGGATTCCACTTGTAATCTTGTTTATGCTTACCTGATAAATGTATTTATTTCTTGACCCAGTGAGTCCACGGATAATCATCAATTACTGTTGGGAATATCACTCCTGGCCAGCAGGAGGAGGCAAAGAGCACCACAGCAAAGCTGTTAAGTATCACTTCCCTTCCCACAAACCCCAGTCATTCGACCGAAGGAAAAGGAGAGAAAGGAAATAACACAAGGTGCAGAGGTGCCTGAGGTTTATATAACAAAGAAACTATCTGCAAAAAAAAGGGCGGGCCGTGGACTCACCGTGTCAAGAAAGAAAGAAATTTATCAGGTAAGCATAAATTTTGTTTTCTTTCTAATGACACGGTGGCCTCTAGTTATCAAGGTCTGTCGAACCTGATCCGACAGTGCGGATCAGGTCCGACAGACCTCGCTGAATACAGCGAGCAATACGCTCACCGTATTCATCATTGCACCAGCAGCTCACAAGAGCTGCTGGTGCAACGCCGCCCCCTGCAGACTTGCGGCCAATAGGCCGCCAGCAGGGGGGTGTCAATCAACCCGCTCGTACTCTATCAGGTTGATTTCCGGCGATGTCTGTCCGCCTGCTCAGAGCAGGCGGACAGGTTTTGGAGCAGCGGTCTTTGTGACCGCTGCTTCATAACTGCTGTTTCTGGCGAGTATGAAGACTCGCCAGAAACAGGGGCCATAAAGCTCCTTACGGAGTCCACGGATCATCATCAATTACTGTTGGGAATCAATACCCAAGCTAGAGGACACAGATGATAAGGGAGGGATAAGACAAGTAATCTAAACAGAAGGCACCACTGCTTAAAGAACCTTTCTCCCAAAAGAAGCCTCAGCCGAAGCAAAAGTATCAAATTTATAAAATTTAAAAAGGTATGCAGAGAAGACCAAGTTGCAGCCTTGCAAATCTGTTCCACTGAAGCTTAATTTTTAAGGCCCAGGAAGAAGAAACAGTCCTTGTGGAATGAGCCGTGATTCTCTAAGGAGGCTGCTGTCCAGCAGTCTTATAGGCCAAACAAATAATACTCTTCAGCCAAAAAGAAAGAAGTAGCCATAGCTTTCTGACCCTTGCGCTTCCCACAGAAACAAACAAACAAAGCAGAAGACTGACGAAAATCCTTAGTCACCTGTAGATTTTTAACGCACGCACAACATCTAGGTTGTGTGACAAACGCTCCTTATGAGAAGAAGGGTTAGGACACAAAGAAGGAACAACGATTTCCTGATTAATATTCCTGACCGAAACAACTTTAGGCAGGAAACCAAACTTAGTACGCAGAATCACCTTATCAGAATGAAAGATAAAGGGAATTACACTGCAGCGCCAAGAGTTCCGACACTCTCCGAGCAGAAGAAATAGCAACAAGAAACAAAACCTTCCAAGATAATAACAATATCTAAGGAATGCATAGGCTCAAACGGAGCCTGCTGTGAAACCTTAAGAACAAGGTTAAGACTCCAGGGAGGAGTAACAGGTTTAAACACAGGCCTGATCTTGACCAAGGCCTGACAAAAAGATTGCACATCAGGCACATCCACCAAGCGCTTATGCAACAAAATAGATAATGCAGAAATTTGACCTTTCAGAGTACTAGCTGACAAACCCTTCTCCAGACCCTCCTGGAGAAAGGACAAAATACTAGGAATCCTGACTCTACTCCAAGAGTAGCCTCTGGACTTCACACCAATACAGATATTTTCGCCATATCTTATGGTAAATCCTTCTTGTCACAGGCTTACGAGCCTGGATCAAGGTCTCAATGACCGACTCTGAAAAACCCACGCTTAGATAAAATTAAGCGTTCAATCTCCAAGCAGTCAGCTTTAGAGAAACAAGATTTGGATGAAGGAAGGGACCCTGAAGTAGAAGGTCAATCCTCCGAGGTAGTCTCCAAGGTGGGAGAGAAGAAATTTCCACTAGGTCTGCCTACCAGATCCTGCAAGGCCACGCCGGTGCTATGAGAATCACTGATGCCCTCTCCTGCTTGATCCGTGCAATGACTCTTGGAAGGAGAGCGAACGGAGGAAACAGGTATGCTAGAATGAAATTCCAAGGGACCGCCAGAGCATCTATCAGGATTGCCTGTGGATCCCTTGACCTTGAGCCATACCTCAGGAGCTTGGCATTCTGCCAAGAAGTCATGAGATCCAGTTCTGGCTGCCCCCATTTGAGGGTCAAACTGGAAAACACCTCCGGATGGAGTTCCCACTCCCCAGGATAACAAGTCTGTCTGCTCAGAAAATCCGCTTCCCATTTGTCCACTCCTGTGGCTTGCAGAAAGACAGCAGTTGTGGGTCTCTGCCCACTGAATAATTCGGGCCACCTCTGTCATGGCCAAGGAACTCTAAATTCCCCTCTGATGGTTGATGGACGCCACCAATGTTATGTTGTCCGACTGGAACCTGATAAACCGGGCTAAAGCTGAGGCCAGGCCAGCAGAGTATTGAAGATCGCTCTCAGCTCTAGGATGTTTATGGGGAGATCCGAGTCCAACCCAGAAGGCTGGCATCCGTGGTCACAATCACCCAGGAAGGTCTGCGGAACCAAATTCCCTTGGAGAGATGTTCCTAAGAAAACCACCACGGAAGAGAGTCTTTTGTCGCCTGATCCAGATCTATTCGCGGAGACAGATCCGCATAGTCCCCATTCCATTGTCTGAGCATGCATAACTGCAGAGGTCTGAGATGGAACCGAGCAAATGGAATGATGTCCATGGAAGCCACTATCAGACAAATTACTTCCATAAATTGAGCCACTGACAGCTGAGGAGAGGACTGAAGGGCAAGACAGGAGTCGACCTCCGTCATAAATATCCTTATTGATAGGGAGTCTATTATGGTCCCCAAGAACACTACCCTTGTAGCTGGAATCAGAAAACTTTTTCCCAGATTCACCTTCCATCCGTGGGAGCGAAGAAAAGACAACAAGATATCCGTATGAGAGTTTGCTTGTTGAAAAGACGGCGCCTGAACCAGAATGTCATGCAGATATGGCGCCACTACAATGCCCCGAGACTGAATCACTGCCAAAAGAGCCCCCAGAACCTTTGAGAAAATTCTGGGGGCTGTGGCAAAGCCGAATGGAAGAGCCACAAACTGAAAGTGATTGTCCAAGAAGGCGAATCTCAGAAACTTGTGATGATCCTTGTGAATGGGAACATGAAGGTACGCATCCTTTAGGTGTATGGTTATCATGAATTGACCCTCTTGGACCAAGGGAAGAATGGAACAAATAGTCTCCACCTTGAAGGATGGTACTCTGAGGAACTTGTTTAGACACTTCAGGTCTAAGATTGGCCTGAAAGTTCCCTACTTTTTGGGAACTACGAACAGATTTGAGTAAAATCGTAGACCCTGTTCCCGTGGAACTATTACTCCCAGAGCGGCAAGGTCCTTGACACAATGTAAGAACACCTCTCTTTATCTGGTCTACAGATAATCTGGAGAGGAGAAACCTGCCTCTGGGAGGAAAGGTCTTGAATTCTATCCTTTACCCCTGGGACACGATGTCCACTGCCCAGGTATCCGGAACATCTCTTATCCAGGAGAGAAAAGAAAAAGTCTGCCCCCTACTAGATCCGCTCCCGGATCGGTCCGGGAGCGGATCTAGTAGGGGGCAGACTTTTTCTTTTCTGACCCTTCATGCTGACTTGGAGTCAGCTGCAGGTTTCTTAGACTGTTTCCCCTTGTTCCAAGAAGACTTGGCTTGATCTTGCTTGGAGGAGGGAGAGGAGGGTTTACCTCTAAAGTTACGAAAGGAACAAAAAACAGAATTTATGCTTACCTGATAAATTTCTTTCTCTTACTGTGTATCCGGTCCACGGCTTCATCCTTACTTATGGGATATTCTCAATCCCTACAGGAAGTGGCAAAGAGAGCACACAGCAGAGCTGTCCATATAGCTCCCCTCGGGCTCCGCCCCCCCAGTCATTCAACCGACGGTTAGGAGAAAAAGGAGAACCATAGGGTGCAGTGGTGACTGTAGTTTACAAAAATAAATTTAAACCTGACCAAATGCCAGGGTGGGCCGTGGACCGGATACACCGTAGGAGAAAGAAATTTATCAGGTAAACATAACTTCTGTTTTCTCCTACATTGGTGTATCCGGTCCACGGCTTCATCCTTACTTGTGGGAACCAATACCAAAGCTTTAGGACACGGATGAAGGGAGGGAACAAGTCAGGTAACCTAAACGGAAGGCACCACTGCCTGCAAAACCTTTCTCCCAAAAATAGCCTCCGAAGAAGCAAAACTATCGAATTTGTAAAATTTGGCAAATGTATGCAGTGAAGACCAAGTCGCTGCCTTACAAATCTGTTCAACAGAAGCCTCATTCTTGAAAGCCCATGTGGAAGCCACAGCTCTAGTGGAATGAGCTGTAATTCGTTCAGGAGGCTGCTTTCCAGCAGTCTCATAAGCCAACCGGATGATGCTTTTCAGCCAGAAAGACAGAGAGGTAGCAGTCACTTTTTGACCTCTCCTCTTGCCAGAATAGACAACAAAGAAGGATGATGTTTGTCTGAAATCTTTAGTTGCTTTTAGATAGAATTTTAAAGCATGAACCACATCAAGATTGTGTAACAGACGTTCCTTCTTAGAAACTGGATTAGGACACAGAGAAGGAACAACAATTTCCTGGTTAATATTCTTATTGGAAACCACTTTTGGAAGAAAACCAGGCTTGGTACGCAAAACAACCTTATCTGTATGGAACGCCAGATAGGGTGAGTTACACTGCAAAGCAGACAATTCAGAAACTCTTCGAGCAGAAGAAATAGCTACCAAAAACAAAACTTTCCAAGATAGTAACTTAATATCTATGGAATGTAGAGGTTCAAACGGAACCCCTTGAAGAACTGAAATAACTAAATTTAGACTCCATGGAGGAGCCACAGGTCTGTAGACAGGCTTAATCCTAACTAAAGCCTGTACAAACGCCTGAACATCTGGCACAGCTGCCAGACGCTTGTGCAACAGAATAGACAGAGCAGATATCTGTCCCTTTAAGGAACTAGCTGACAACCCTTTCTCCAATCCTTCTTGGAGAAAAGATAATAACCTTGGAATCCTAATCTTACTCCACGAGTAACCCTTGGATTCGCACCAACAAAGATATTTCCGCAATATCTTATGGTAAATTTTCCTGGTGACATGCTTTCTAGCCTGGATCAGAGTATCTATAACTGATTCAGAGAACCCACGCTTAGCTAGTATTAAGCGTTCAATCTCCAAGCAGTCAGTTGCAGAGAAACTAAGTTTGGATGCTTGAATGGACCTTGGATTAGAAGGTCCTCCCTCAAAGGTAGCTTCCATGGTGGAGCCGATGACATATCCACCAAGTCTGCATACCAAGTCCTGCGTGGCCACGCAGGAGCTATCAGAATTACCGAAGCCTTCTCCTGCAAGATTCTGGCTACTAGCCGAGGGAGAAGAGGAAACGGTGGAAAGACATAAGCTAGATTGAATGACCAAGGCGCCACTAAGGCATCTATCAATGTCACCTTGGGATCCTTGGACCTGGACCCGTAACAGGGAACTTTGAAGTTCTGGCGGGACGCCATCAGATCCAGTTCTGGAATGCCCCATAGTTGGGTTAGCTGGGCAAAAACCTCCGGGTGGAGTTCCCACTCCCCCGGATGGAAAGTCTGACGACTCAGATAATCCGCCTCCCAGTTGTCTACTCCTGGGATGTGAATTGCAGATAGATGGCAGGAGTGATCCTCCGCCCATTTGATGATCTTGGATACCTCCCTCATCGCCAGGGAACTTTTTGTTCCTCCCTGATGATTGATGTATGCTACAGTCGTGATGTTGTCCGACTGAAATCTGATGAATCTGGCCTCCGCTAGCTGAGGCCAGGCCTGGAGCGCATTGAATATCGCTCTCAATTCCAAAATGTTTATCGGGAGAAGAAATTCTTCCAGAGACCATAGACCCTGAGCTTTCAGGGAGTCCCAGACCGCACCCCAGCCTAAGAGACTGGCGTCGGTCGTGACAATGATCCACTCTGGTCTGCAGAAACTCATTCCCTGAGACAGGTGATCCTGAGACAACCACCAGAGGAGTGAGTCTCTGGTTTTCTGGTCCATTTGTATCTGGGGAGACAAGTCTGCATAATCCCCATTCCACTGTTTGAGCGTGCACAGTTGCAGTGGTCTTAGATGAATTCGGGCAAAAGGGACTACGTCCATTGCCGCAACCATTAGACCGATTACCTCCATGCACTGAGCCACAGAAGGCTGAGGAATGGCATGAAGAACTCGACAAGTATTCGAAAGTTTTGACTTCCTGACCTCCGTCAGAAAAATCTTCATTTCTATCGAGTCTATTATTGTTCCCAGGAAGGGAACCCTTGTGAACGGGGACAGAGAACTTTTTTCTACGTTCACCTTCCACCCGTGAGACCTTAGAAAGGCCAGAACAATGTCTGTATGAGCCTTTGCTCTGTGAAAGGACGACGCTTGTATTAAGATGTCGTCTAGGTAAGGTGCTACTGCAATGCCCCGCGGTCTTAGTACCGCTAGAAGGGACCCTAGCACCTTTGTGAAAATTCTGGGAGCAGTGGCCAACCCGAAGGGAAGAGCCACGAACTGGTAATGTTTGTCCAGAAAGGCGAACCTTAGGAACTGATGGTGATCTTTGTGGGTAGGAATATGCAGGTACGCATCCTTTAAATCCACGGTAGTCATATATTGACCTTCCTGGATCATCGGTAAGATTGTCTGAATGGTTTCCATCTTGAATGATGGAACTCTGAGGAATTTGTTTAGGATTTTTAAGTCCAGGATTGGCCTGAAAGTTCCTTCCTTTTTGGGAACTACAAACAGGTTTGAGTTAAAACCCAGTCCTCGTTCTGCTGTTGGGACTGGGTGTATCACTCCCATTTTTAGAAGGTCTTCTATGCAACGTAAGAATGCCTGTCTCTTTGTCTGGTCTAAAGACAAGCGAGAAATGTGGAACCTTCCCCTTGGAGGAAGGTCCTTGAATTCCAGAAGGTATCCCTGAGTGACAATTTCTAACGCCCAGGGATCCGGAACATCTCTTGCCCAGGCCTGGGCAAAGAGAGAAAGTCTGCCCCCTACTAGATCTGGTCCCGGATCGGGGGCTACCCTTTCATGCTGTCTTGGTAGCAGCAGCAGGCTTCTTGGCCTGTTTACCCTTGTTCCAACCTTGCAGGGGTTTCCATGCTGGTTTGGACTGGGAAGCGTTACCCTCATGTTTAGTGGCTGAAGAGGTAGAAGCAGGTCCGTTCCTGAAATTGCGAAAGGAACGAAAATTAGACTTGTTTTTAGCTTTGAAAGGTCTATCTTGTGGAAGGGCATGGCCCTTTCCTCCAGTGATATCTGAAATAATCTCTTTCAACTCTGGCCCGAATAGGGTCTTACCCTTGAAAGGAATATTAAGCAATTTCGTTTTGGACGACACATCTGCCGACCAAGATTTTAGCCAAAGCGCTCTGCGCGCCACGATTGCAAAACCAGAATTTTTCGCTGCTAACTTAGCTAACTGAAAAGCGGCATCTGTAATGAAAGAATTAGCCATCTTCAGGGCGTGAATTCTGTCCATGACCTCGTCATAAGAAGTCTCCTTCTGGAGCGAGTTTTCTAGTTCCTCAAACCAAAAAGCCGCTGCAGTGGTTACAGGAATAATGCAAGAAATTGGTTGAAGAAGAAAACCTTGTTGAACAAATATTTTCTTAAGTAAACCTTCTAATCTTTTATCCATAGGATCTTTGAAAGCGCAACTGTCCTCTATTGGTATAGTTGTGCGCTTAGCTAATGTTGAAACTGCCCCCTCTACCTTAGGGACCGTTTGCCACGCGTCCCTTCTGGGGTCAACAATGGGGAACATTTTCTTAAATATAGGGGGGGGGACACCTGGTCTCTCCCACTCCCGAGTAACAATATCCGCCACCCTCTTAGGTATCGGAAACGCGTCAGAGTGTACCGGGACCTCTAAGAATTTGTCCATTTTACACAATTTTTCTGGGACCACCAAGGGGTCACAATCATCAAGAGTAGCCAGGACCTCCTTAAGCAGGGTGCGGAGGTGTTCTAGCTTAAATTTAAATGCTATGGTATCTGGCTCTGCCTGCTGAGAAACTTTTCCTGTGTCAGAAATTTCTCCCTCAGACAGGCCCTCCCTCACCGCCAAGTCAGATTGTTGTGAGGGCACTACAGATAAATTATCCGCTGCGTCCGATTGCTCAGTTTCTGTATTTAAAACTGAGCTATCGCCCTTCCTTGGAAATGCTGGCAGTTTGGATAAAAATGCTGCAAGAGAATTATCCATTACTGCTGCTAACTGTTGCAAAGTAATAGGTATCGATGCGCTAGAGGTACTGGGCATCCCTTGCGCGGGCATAGCTGGTGTCGACCCAGAAGGAGAGGCTAGAGTACTATCCTCACTACCTTCAGCTAAAGAATCATCTTGGGCTACATTTTTAAGTGTCACTGCATGGTCCTTAAACTGCTTGGACGCTATAGCACACTTCAAACATAAATGCAATGGGGGTACCGCCATGGCCTTTAAACATATAGAACAAGGACTATCTGAAGGCTCAGACATGTTTGACAGACTTAGATAGCACTACAATACAGGAAAAATTAATTCTTGAAAAAAACGTTACTGTGTCTTTAAATAATAAAAGTGCACACTTTATTACCAAAACATCAAATAACCATCAAATAAACATTCGATCTTAGTGAAATTTTCACCACATTATCCTAATGCTCTGAAAAGATTGCACACAAATTTTCAGATCAATTAACCCCTTAATGCCCAAACCGGAGCTAAGAACAGCAGTTAACCGGTTATAAACACTACAGCACTATGCCACAGCCTCTACTGTGGCTTTTACCTTCCTTAGGGATTATTTGAAAACAAAATAAGCCTCTCTGAAGTCCTCTCTGAGGTCTCTGGACTCCCCACGTGAAGCTGCATGAACTGTCTAGCAAAAACAACTGTGCAATTGAGGCGCGAAAATGAGGCCCCCTCCCTCTCCATTCCAGAGTGATGGGGCCTTAGAGATAGATTAGGTGTCTAATCAAGTGCCAGGCGAAATAAAAAAAAAAACATAAGTGTTTTATAAGTCTTAAAAACACCATATTCCTTCTTAAATCATGCTAATAAGCAATCGATTAAGCCCAAAATAATGTCAACCAGAATTAAGCCCTTAATTGAAGCCATCATTTTATACAGAATCTGGAAAAAATGGCTTACCTACCCCTGTGGGGATTTCTGACAGTCTTCTAGCATTACTGGGTCTTGTTAGAAAAATGACTGATCATACCTGAAGCAGTTAAGCCTGCAAAATGTTCCCCCCAACTGAAGTTCTCCGGTACTCAACAGTCCTGCGTGGGAACAGCAATGGATTTTAGTTACTGGTGCTAAAATCATAATCCTCTCAGCAGAAATCTTCATCACTTTCTGCCTTAGAGTAAATAGTACAAGCCGGCACTATTTTAAAATAACAAACTTTTGATAGAAGAAATTAAAACTACAAATCTAACACCACAAACTCTTTACCCTCCCGTGGAGATGCAACTTGTTTAGAGCGGCAAAGAGAATGACTGGGGGGGCGGAGCCCGAGGGGAGCTATATGGACAGCTCTGCTGTGTGCTCTCTTTGCCACTTCCTGTAGGGATTGAGAATATCCCACAAGTAAGGATGAAGCCGTGGACCGGATACACCAATGTAAGAGAAATTACTCTGACGTCCTTCCTGCTTATTCTTTTTATCTAGAGAAAGAAAATATCCCTTCCCTCCTGTAATCTCTGAGATAATTTCAGCGTAACCAGGCCCAAACAAGGTCTTACCCTTGAAGGGGATCGCCAAAGGTTTGGACTTAGATGAAACATCCGCAGACCAGGACTTCAACCATAAGGCAATGCAAGCTAGTACCGCAAAACCGGATATTTTTGCCCCCAGTTTAATGACTTGTAAGGAAGCATCCATAATAAAGGAATTGGCTAATTTAAGGGCCTTAATCCTGTCCTGGATATCCTCAAGAGGAGTATCTGTCCGAATAGAATCAGACAATGCATCAAACCAGTAAGCTGCAGCTCTGGTGACAGTGGCAATACACACCGCAGTCAGCCATTGGAGACCCTGGTGAACACACATTTTCTTTAACAATGCATCCAGCTTCTTTTCCATTGGATCCTTAAAAGAACAACTATCCTCTATGTAAATAGTAGTCCTCTTAGCCAAAGTGGAAAGCGTCCCTTCCACCTTAGGAACCGTTTACCAAGACTCCTTAATAGAGTCCGCTATTAGAAACATTTTCTTCAAAATTGGAGATGGAGAAAAGGGAATACCAGGTCTCTCCCATTCTCATTCAATAATCTCTGTAGCATGGTCTGGTAGAGTGAAAACCTCCACAGTGGAGGGAACATCAAAGTACTTGTTCAGCTTACTAGATTTCTTAGGGTTGACTACAACAGTCGTCTCGGAGTCATCCAAGGTAGCCAAAATCTCCTTAAGTAACATGCGAAGGTGTTTAAGCTTAAATCTGAAGGATACAACTTCAGCATCAGAAGAAGGAATTATACTGTCTGAGATTTCACCCTCAGACGCTACCGAAGTGTCCTCTTCCTTCCTTTTGGGAAGGAGCATCTTGGGCATCTTGGATAGCCACAACTTGATCAGAAACCTTACTTACTGATTCCTTAAAGGGACAGTCTAGGCCAAAATAAACTTTCATGATTCAGATAGGGCATGTAATTTTAAACAATTTTCCAATTTACTTTTATCACCAATTTTGCTTTGTTCTCTTGGTATTCTTAGTTGAAAGCTGAACCTAGGAGGTTCATATGCTAATTTCTTAGACCTTGAAGGCCACCTCTTTTCAGAATGCATTTTAACAGTTTTTCACCACTACAGGGTGTTAGTTCATGTGTTTCATATAGATAACATTGTGCTCGTGCACGTGAAGTTATCTGGGAGCAGACACTGATTGGCTAAACTGCAAGTCTGTCAAAAGAACTGAAATAAAGGGGCAGTTTGCAGAGGCTTAGATACAAGATAATCACAGAGGTTAAAAGTATATTAATATAACTGTGTTGGTTATGCAAAACTGGGGAATGGGTAATAAAGGGATTATCTATCTTTAAAAACAATAAAAATGCTGGTATAGACTGTCCCTTTAAGTTTCCTTTTACGCTTTCCCTGCAGCATGGGAAAAGCGGACAATGCCTCAGATACCGCAGAGGATACCTGGGTAGCAATATCCTGCAAAGAAAATCCTACCGGATTGTGAGAGGAAACGCAGGGCACTGCATGTGGAGACTGAAAAGATTGGGACGCTTGAGGAGAAAGCTGCGGCATATCTGATACAGGAGACACCTGAACAGCATCCGCCTTAGCTAATGGTGGCTCATGGTCAAAAATGTTATCTCTGTAACTCAAAGTTCTCTCAGTGCATGAGGAACAAAATGGTACTGGAGGTTCCACTTGGGAATCAAAGCACAGCTTGCATGAAACAACTTGTAAAGCCTCTTCCATCTTTGCAAAAGTAATATCAAAAGAGAAAAAAAAAATAGACCATTTTTAAAGTAACTTAAATTGAAGGTACTGTGCCTTTAAATTAATGTTTAAGGTTGGATGTAAAGCCCACAATAAACCCCAGGCCACCCAAGTGCCTACCTGTCCCTGCAGCTAGAGAACAAGTCTTAATCCCAAACAATCCGTTGCGGACCTTCAACGGCTTAGAAATGTATTATACACACGGAGCAGCCGACAACTGCGTCATTAACTCACAGCCGACAATGCAACTGTGACCAACCCGCCCTCTAACAAGGACCCTCCCCTTTTCATAAAAAGCAGTCCCTGCAGTCATAATACAGAGTAGGGAGAAGTGCATGGCCACATTAAAATAAAAGCAAAGTCCTGCCCGGATCTCAACCGGAGCAAAAACACAGCTGAGCCACCAATACATAAATAAAATGTCTCTCGTCACAGTCTCCAGTGCCTGCAAAACTGCCAATAATTAACCCTTCCATATACTGGTTAACGATAAACGTCCCCCTGTCTCAAACAGCATTTAACTGCTGAAGTGCCAAATTCTCTTCCAAGAAAAAAATATTAATGGCACTTACCTGAAGACAGTCTGTCCGGCAGCAGGACAGCTTACCTGCTTTGAGAGGATGTCGTACCTCACATGGACCTGTGGAAAAGGAAAGAATCTGAGTAAACCTATTCAGGCTTTCTGACTTAGGGCAGCATAAACCTTGAGAAAACGCAGAGAGGATTGTACCTCACAAGTTCCCAATTGCTCAAAAGCCACCACTGTCCTACTGAAGAGACTGACGTGGACTAAGGCTAGACCCCAGGAAAGATCAAAGTAAACCTACTCTGCTTTAAAATAATAAAATCTTGATTGAAGAAGGCTTCTTATCAGACACCTAAAACTTCACCTCCTCCTTGCACTGTAGGCAAAGAGATTGACTGGGGTTTATGGGCAGGGAAGTGATACTTAAAAGTTCTGCTGTGGTGCTCTTTGCGTCCTCCAGCTGTCCAGGAGTGATATTCCCAACAGTAATTGATGATGATCAGTGTCATTAGAAAGAAAAATGTATCAGATATAATACCACATAGAAACAAGTACTAAACACATAATCTCACTTTAATAAGACATATAGGGACAGTAGACACTTTTTGATTGTAATAATAAAACAAATTAGAAATATACTTTTATTATTAGTTTTTTTCCTTTTTCCCTGTAATTTAAAGAGACATGAAACACATATTTTTCATGATTCATTTAGAGCATGCAATTTTAAATAATCTCCCAATGTATTTCTATTATTTAATTTGTTTTGTTCTCATTGTATCCGTTGTTAAAAAGTTTACCTAGGTAGGCTCAAAAGCTGCTTATCATTGGCTTGCAGCTAACTCCCAGTAGCAAATTATTGCTTCTTCAACAAAGGATACTAAGAGAATGAAGAAAATTAGATAATTGAAGTAAATTGGAAAGTTGTTTAAAAAATGTATTTTCTATCTGAATGATGTCCTGTTAAGTCTGTAATTGTGGATGTTTCAGTCCTGAAAACTGAAAGGACACATGACAGACTTCACAAGCCTAACATTGCCACATATTTCTCCATAATGTGCAGTTGTCTGTAGAAGCATGTCTGGATTGGCTCCTACAAATAATGAAAATGGTGGGTACATTTTGACCAGTGATGTGACAGAAAGTCTTTCTTACACTTCATCTGTCCACAGTGCATTTTAGACATCAGGTGACCCCTTCATAGTGAAATTACCTCTCTGCCGCTCCTAGGATTGCCAGCTTCCCAACACAAAAATATTGAACAATCTCTAGGTAACTGGGGTCACACAATGAGCCCTCCAAAAGCCCTAACTTTTTCTCCTAGCATGTGTATCTTGCATAACTGAGTAGTCATTTTACCCCATGGCTGGCAGTAACATACAAATCAAATCAACCATTTTACCTCTTCGGCTGCTGCACCACATCTAAACAGTAGTGATTTGACCTCCTTAACTGTCACTTATTTTATTCTGCTCCATATTTCTAATGCAATGATTCTTGTAAAAGATCCCCACTCTAAGATCTGGATTTGCACAGAGTAAGGATCTTTTACAAGAATAAATCCAGCTACAAAAATATCGAAAGGGAATGAGTGGCTGCTTACTTCAGCATTTGAATCCTCACAAAGGATCCAAATGCACATTATATATATATATATATATATATATATATATATATATATATATATATATATATATATATATATATATATATATATATATATAAAGAAAAGCGCTCAAGAGAGAGAGAGAGAGAGAGAGAGAACGAGAGAGAGAACGAGAGAGAGAGAACAAGAGAGAGAGAGAGAGAGAGAACAAGATAGAGAGAGAGAGAGAGAACAAGAGAGAGAGAGAACAAGAGAGAACGAGAGAGAGAGAACAAGAGAGAACGAGAGAGAGAACGAGACAGAGAACGAGACAGAGAACGAGACAGAGAGAGAACGAGACAGAGAGAGAACGAGACAGAGAGAGAACAAGACAGAGAGAGAACAAGACAGAGAGAGAACGAGACAGAGAGAGAACGAGAGACAGAGAGAGAACAAGAAAGAGAGAGAACGAGTGAGAGAACGAGAGAGAAAGAGCGAGAGAGAGAGAATGAGAGAGAGAGAGAATGAGTGTGAAAACGAGAGAGAAAGAGCAAGAGAGAGAGAGAATGAGAGAAAGAGAATGAGAGAGAGAAAATGAGAGAGAATGAGAAAGAGAGAGAGAACGAGTGAGAGAACGAGAGAGAAAGAGTGAGAGAGAGAGAAAGAACGAGAGAGAGAATGAAAGAGAGAGAGAATGAAAGAGAGAGAGAGCGAGAGAGAAAGAGAAGAGAGAAAGAGAGAGAGAACGAGAGAAAGAGAGAGAGAACGAGAGAGAACGAGAGAGAGAGGACGAGAGACAGAACGAGAGAGGGAGAAAGAATGAGACAGAGAGAGAATGAGAAAGAGAGAGAGAACGAGTGAGACAATGAGAGAGAAAGAGAGAGAGAGAGAGAGAACGAAAGAGAGAATGAGAGAGAGAGAATGAGAGAGAGAGAACAAGTGAGAGAACGAGAGAGAAAGAGCAAGAGAGAGAGAACGAGAGAGAGCAAGAGAGAGAACGAGAGAGAGAACGAGAAAGAGAACGAGAAAGAGAACGAGAGAGAGAGGACGAGAGAGAGAACGAGAGAGAGAACGAGAGACAGAACGAGAGAGGGAGAGAGAATGAGACAGAGAGAGAATGAGAAAGAGAGAGAGAACGAGTGAGAGAGCAAGAGAGAAAGAAAGAGAGTGAACGAAAGAGAGAATGAGAGAGAGAGAATGAGTGAGAGAACGAGAGAGAAAGAGCAAGAGAGAGAGAGAATGAGAGAGAGAGAGAGAGAGAGAGAATGAGAGAGAGAGAGAATGAGAGAGAGAGAATGAGAGAGAGAACAAAAAAGAGAGAGAGAACGAGAGAGAGAGAGAGAGAGAGAGAGAGAGAGAACGAGAGAGAGAGAGAGAGAGTGAACGAGAAAGAGAACGAGAGAGAGAGCGAGAGAGAGAGAGAGAACGAGAGAGAATGAGAGAGAGAACGAGAGAGAGAGAGAGAGAACGAGAGAGAATGAGAGAGAGAACGAGAGAGAATGAGAGAGAGAACGAGAAAGAGAACGAGAGAGAGAGTGAGAGAGAGAGAGAACGAGAGAGAATGAGAGAGAGAACGAGAGAGAGAACGAGAGAGGGAGAGAGAATGAGAGAGAGAGAATGAGTGAGAGAACGAGAGAGAAAGAGCAAGAGAGAGAGAGAATGAGAGAGAGAGAGAGAGAGAATGAGAGAGAGAACAAAAAAGAGAGAGAGAACGAGAGAGAAAGAGCGAGAGAGAACGAGAGAGAAAGAGCGAGAGAGAACGAGAGAGAGAGAACGAGAGAGAGAGAGAGAGAGAGAGAGAACGAGAAAGAGAACGAGAGAGAGAGCGAGAGAGAGAGAGAGAACGAGAGAGAATGAGAGAGAGAACGAGAGAGAGAACGAGAGAGGGAGAGAGAGAGAGAGAGAGAGAGAGAACAAGAGAGAGATACACACACACACATATATATATATATATAAAATGCTGCAGTTAAAGCGACAGTCAACATAAATTTTTATTGTTTAAAAAGATAGATAACGCCTTTACTACCCACCCCCCAGCTTTGCACAACCAACATTGTTATATTAATACACTTTATAAAATTGAAACCTCTAAATGTCTGCCTTTTTCTAAGCCATTAAAGACAGACTCTTATGACATGATTTGTATTTGCTTTTCACAACAGGGGAGTGCTAGTTCATGTGAGCCATATTGATAACATTGTGATCACGCCCATGGCCTGTCGCAGACACTGCACTTATTGGCTAAAATTCAAGTCAATAGATAATAAATAAAAAGTCATGTGATCAGGGGGCTGTCAGAAGATGCTTAGATACAAGGTAATCACAGGGTTAAAAAGTGTATTAATATAACTGTGTTGGTTATGCAAAACTGGGGAATTGGTAATAAAGGGATTATCTATCATTTAACACAATGAAACTTGTGGTGTAGACTAGATTAAAAAAATAACAAAATTGAAAACAACACTATATATATATAAAATCTTCTGCAGACACAAAATTAAGGATTTGCCACATCTAAAATGCCACAAAAAATAAAATGTAATTGTAGCCTTCCTTATTAAAAAGTGACCTTTCTTTCTTTACATCAGGGTTCCGGGAATGCAATCAATGTTTTGGATCTGCTATGAGTATGATTAAGGATCTATTGTAGGTTTAGAAACATTATCTGCATTCCCTGGAACCCTGATATAAAAAACTGAAGGTCGTTTTTTAAACAAGTAATTTAAACGATGCAAGAACCAAATGCATTATTATTGTTAATTTTGGCAGGTTATATATTACATTTCTTATATTTGCTAAATAAATGTGTTCCGTTCTGTGTTATACTTTTCCCCAGACCCAGAACAAAGTGTTGTAATGTTTGTTTACTGAAAAAGTCTGACATCCAATCACAACGGGAATCATTTTAGAATCTTTTGAATGCCTCAGGAATCTCTGCCCTCTGCTTTCTCAGCCTCACGTCATCTGTGTTTAACGCCCGCTTGTGACATTTGAGTTATCACTGTGTCATAACTCTAACATACACCAGAGAACAGTCAGCAAATAGAATCACCACCTCTCAGGGAATTGAGTATTCATATTGTCATTTAATGACAGGATAGGTTTAAAGTGATGGTAAATTTCAGAATATAAGAATGTTGCAATGAAGAACATAATTATTTTTTTAAAGAGTATATATATTTTATATAAAAAGATTTATAATCCTAATTGGCATTGTCTGTTCCTCCGCCCCCCTTCATTTCCTCTTTTGGCTGGGCTGTGATGTATAGAGCAGTCCCTTCCACTCTATACATAGGCTTTCTAAGGGCTTTAAAGGAGCTGGACATCAAGATTGTCAAATGACACACACGCTGATTGGATGTTCACTAGAATTGTCAAAAAAAAAAAAAAAGAGTTCATCCAAGTGGGCCGGCATAATATTGCAATAGAAGCATTACCATATGCACTAATTGAACGCTTTAACAGATAGATTAAAAACAGAAAAGGTACACATATACTTTTTTTAATGGCGAAGATTAAATAAATGGCATTTGATTAGTTAAGGTTTCCCATCACTTTAATGACAGGATAGGCAGCCCATTTATATATCTTTGCAGAAAATGTAATTATTATGATTTAACATGTTGATGTATTTTTCTTAATAATCTCTCTGAACCCATTCACAAACAGTAGACATATTAGTACTGAAAAGACCATGTGAAAAGGGTGAGCAAGGTAACATCACCACTGAAGTCTGTATTTATATATCTCTATGGTAGAAAACCCTTTATCCAAACTGCTTGGGACCAGTAAAGGTTTGGCTTTCTGAATAGCTTGGAATTTGGAATATTTGCATCTATAAAATGGGACAGTTTGGAGAGGGGATGGAACCAAGTGTAAACAATAATATCTAATATCTTATGTCATTTAGGCAATATTTATATGTCATAATACAGCTTATACATGTGACCTAAAGGTAGTTTTATATCATTTAATACTTTTGTATATATAGTGCCCTCAGAAAGATAGTACAGAACTGTAATCATAAAGGTAATATTTGTTGTTTTAAATTAAATATATATGTGTGTGTGTCTTTGTATATATGTATATATGTATTTATGTATGTGTATATATGTATTTATGTATTCATGTGTGTATATATGTATTTGTGTATTCATGTGTGTGTATATATATGTATTTATGTATTCATGTGTGTGTATATATATATGTATTTATGTATTCATGTGTGTGTATATATGTATTTATGTGTGTATATATGTATTTATGTATTCATGTGTGTATATATGTATTTATGTATTCATGTGTGTGTATATGTATTTATGTCGTATATACACATATAAACACATACATATGTACACCTATATAGACATATATAAGTGCATTGGAGCCCTTTACAGTTAAGTAGATGAAAACATGAAAAAACATTTATGCAATATTCATATTTAATAAAGGTTATAACTATGTATTTACTGTAAATATTTCACATTCCAATGTTCTGCACATAGCAGAATATGTTCTATGTATTTAAAAATAGATATTCCTATATATAGCTGTGTATATATATATATATATTTATACCTATATATTTAATCATGTATATATCAAGGTATAGATATATATTGTACCAAAATACCATCATATATATATATATATATATATATATATATATATATATATATATAGAAATATGAATTTATGAATAAACAGAACATATTCATTGGAATGTGAAATATTCATATTTTCATGTTGGGTTACCGCACATAAGAATTTTTCGATCAGGCTTGTTTGCAAGTTAGGTGTTAGCTTTTTTTTCCACTTGTATTTCTCCATTGACTTCTAAGGGGGAATACGTGAATGTGCACGCAATATTGTAAGTTCTTTATTTGTGTGCGACGGGTTAGTGCGAGCGCAGTAACATTTTACAACCCGATGTGCGCAAAAAGTTTTCTTTTAGCACAATTAGGGCTATAGCAAAAGCCCTATATTTGTAGGTAGGTACAAAGCTTGGGACCTCCAAAAACATGTTTTCCCTACAACAAAGTGTTTAACAGCTTGAATGGTATGAGTGATTAGTAAAGATATATTTTTAGATATTCTGATCTATTCATGCAGATTATGAGCTTCATACACAAGCTAAAAAAATAAACCTGAGTGAAGAACTCTTGTAAAATAATCTTTACAATGTTTTAATGTAGGGAATGAACTCAACTGCCCTTGGTCTGACTCGCCGGTCTAACCACACGCTAACTTACATCACAGCGGTGAGGCTTTGCCAAACAAGCGAGTAGATGGATAATTAGAGCTCACAATTAGGACGGGTGGGTCTAAGACAAGTAAAATAGGACACAATGGGGACATTCCTTGCCTGTCTATTTGCCAAAAAGCTGTCCTGCTAGCAATGCTTGCTTTCTCATGTAAAGCTACAGCATAATGGTCAACAGGGGATAATGCTGAATGTAGTACAGTAGTCTAGCAACATAACTGCAAATAATACCACTCTGTTTTATCATTTATTTATATGTGAGTTGTAAGAAAACACAAAATATTAAAGACAGAACAATAAACATTGCTGCATGATGCAACTTTCTCGGAAGAACTTGGTGGAACTTAAAATCTAGAGGTTTAAACCATAAGTTTCTGGAAAGGGGGAAATTAATTTATTGGTCGTCCAGAAATAGTTTCCTAACAAAAATCCCGTTGTCTGCTACTTCAGAGCAGCTGGACATTAAAGGGCCAGTGAATACGGTAGATTTCCATAATCAACAAATGAATGATAAAAAGACAATGCAATAGCACATAGGGGTAGATTTATCATAGTGCGAGTGGACATGATACGATGTAGAGTATCATGTCCACTGCACATCGATAAATGCCGTTTATCATTGCACCAGCAGCTCTTGTAAACTGCTGGTGCAATGCCGCCCCCTGAAGATTCGCGGACAACCAGCCACTAGCGGTGGGGTGTCAATCAGTCTGATCGTATTATATCAGGTTGATCTCTGTCCGCGGCATCAGAGCACGCGGACAAGTTATGGAAGGCTTGCGTGAAAACGGCGACATCAAGCTCTATAGCTTGATAAATCGGCCCCATAGTCTGAACTTCAAATGAATAATAGATATTTTTTTCTGACAAATTTCAAAATTAGGTCTTTTTCCACTCTACCCTGTATCATGTGACAGCCATCAGCCAATCACAAATGCAGATATGTATATTCTGTGAATTCTTGCACATGCTCAATAGGAGCTGGAGACTCAAAAAGTGTAAATATGAAAAGACTGTGCATCTAGTTTCAACAATGGATACTAAGTGAACAAAGTAAATTTGATAATAGAAGTAAGCTAGAAAATTATTTAAAATTGCATGCCCAATCAGAAGCATAAACATTTAATTTTACTTTACTGTCTCTTTAAACTTCAATAAAGTTAAATTAGTAGCCAGAACTACTGCTATAAGCCAGTACCAGGACAATATATATATATTGTATGTTATTGTTTTTATTTTAAGGACAAAAATGAAGCTCCCATTTTTATTGGCTGACAGAGGAATGAATCAACTAACAAGGACATAGATACATTAGGCTAGATTATGATTTGTGCGTTAGGGTTAAAAAGCAGCGTTAAGAGGTCCTAACGCTGCTTTTTAACGCCCGCTGGTATTACGAGTCTTGCAGGGACAGGTGTACCGCTTACTTTTTTGGCCAGACTCGGAAATACCGCAAATCCACTTACGTCAATTGCGTATACTATATTTTCAATGGGACTTGCATAGCGCCGGTATTACGAGTCTGACCAAAACTGAGCGGTAGACCCTCTCCTGTCAAGACTGATACCGCATTTTAAAGTCAGTAGTTAAGAGTTTTTCACTACAATGCCGTAGCATAAAACTCTTAACTAAAGTGCTAAAAAGTACACTAACACCCATAAACTACCTATTAACCCCTAAACCGAGGCCCCCCCACATCGCAAACAATAAAATAAATATTTTAACCCCTAATCTGCCGAACCGGACATCGCCGCCACTATAATAAATATATTTACCCCTAAACCTCCGCACTCCCGCCTCGCAAACATTAGTTAAATATTATTAACCCCTAATCTGCCGTCCCTAACATCGCCGACACCTACCTACATTTATTAACCCCTAATCTGCCGCCCCCATCGTCGCCGCCACTATAATAAAGTTATTAACCCCTAAACCTAAGTCTAACCCTAACCCTAACACCCCCTAACTTAAATATAATTTAAATAAATCTAAATAAAATTACTACAATTCACTAAATAATTCCTATTTAAAACTAAATACTTACTGATAAAATAAACCCTAAGCTAGCTACAATATAACTAATAGTTACATTGTATCTATCTTAGGGTTTATTTTTATTTTACAGGAAAGTTTGTATTTATTTTAACTAGGTACAATAGTTATTAAATAGTTATTAACTATTTAATAACTACCTAGTTAAAATAAAGACAAATTTCCCTGTAACATAAAACCTAACCTAAGCTACAATTACACCTAACACTACACTATAATTACATAAGTTAAATACAATTAATTACAATTAAATATAATTATCTAAAGTACGAAAAAAAACCCCACTAAATTACAGAAAATAATAAAATAATTACAATATTTTTAAACTAATTACACCTACTCTAATCCCTCTAACAATATAAAAAAGCCCCCCAAAATAAAAAAAGCCCTACCCTACCCTAAATTACAAATAGGGCCTTTTGTGGGGCATTGCCCCAAAGTAATCAGCTCTTTTACCTGTGAAAAAAAAAAAAGTACAAATACCCCCCTAACATTAAAACCCACCACCCACACAACCAACCCTACTCTAAAACCCACCTAATCCCCCTTAAAAAAAACTAACACTAACCCCTTGAAGATCACCCTACCGTGAGACGTCTTTGCCCAACCGGGCATTAGTGGACCTCCAGACGGGCAGAAGTCTTCATCCAGACGGCATCTTCTATCTTCATCCATCCGGCGCGGAGCAGGTCCATCTTCAAGGCATCCTCTTCTAACGACGGCCGACGACTGAATGAAGGTTCCTTTAAATGACGTCATCCAAGATGGCGTCCCTTCAATTCCGATTGGCTGATAGAATTCTATCAGACAATCGGAATTAAGGTAGAAAAAATCCTATTGGCTGATGCAATCAGCCAATAGGATTGAAGTTCAATCCTATTGGCTGATCCAATCAGCCAATAGGATTGAGCTGGCATTCTATTGGCTGTTCCAATCAGCCAATAGAATGCAAGTTCAATCCTATTGGCTGATTGCATAGGGTTTATTTTATAGGTAAGTATTTAGTTTTAAATAGGAATTATTTAGTTAATTGTAGTAATTTTATTTAGATTTATTTAAATTAATTTTAAGTTAGGGGGTGTTAGGGTTAGACTATGGGTTAATAACTTTATTATAGTGGTGGCGACGTTCTGGGCGGCAGATTAGGGGTTAATAAATGTAGTTAGGTTGTGGCAACATTGGGGGCGGCAGATTAGGGGTTTATAATATAATGCAGGTGTCGGCGATGTTGGGGGCGGCAGATTAGAGGTTAATAAGTGTAATATTAGGGGTAAAATGTGTTTCCCCATAGGAATCAATGGGGCTGCGTTAAGAGCTAAACGCTGCTTTTTTGCAGGTGTTAGGTGAAGCAAAATTTTGCTCTTCGCTCACTTTTTTGCGGTTAACGCCGGGTTTGTAAAAACCCGTAATACCAGCGCTGCAAGTGAGCGGTGAGCATAAACTGCTCGTTAGCACTGCACAGCCTCTAACGCAAAACTCGTAATCTAGGTGTAAGTTATTGAACAGTGCAAATTTGAAGCCTTTCACACCTTCAGAAAAAGCTTTCCCATTTTTAAACCACATGAACTAATCAAAAACATTATTTTGTCATGCATCCACTAATTTGTTTGTTTTTTTAGTAGCAGAACTGACCGTTTATTGTTTAGTGATACATTTGGAAAATCCAATTTTTTTTTCAAAGTCCATTTTGTTTAATTACATTTGTCTAAATCTGAATGCACATATCTAATATGAAATAGTCCATTGCACACATCAAAAATTCATATTATTGGAAACAACCTGCAATCCAATCCATTAGTCAGTTACAGATACTATTATGGGATATGGGAATTCTGATTGATTGGAACGGGGAAAGAGCATCCAGTAGCCAGAAAATTTTGTGAAGTCTGTTTTGGAGTGATCCACAAGTTTCTATAAAATCAACAGTTTGTAAAACTATGTCTAATGTTGCAGAACAGTCATTGATGTTTCAGATTAATCATAATTGTGGTTTATCACATCATTAAAGCAATGTCACAAAACAGAACAAGGATAATCAGAAAAGTGTGTGGTTAATTTAGAAATACAGAGCAAGAGTCTGCACAGCGACGAGCCAAGGAAACATACAAATCTTTGACTGTCTTTTTTTTCTATAATTTAATTCTGAATTTTTTATTATTTTTTATTTTTTTTAAATTCCACTGAGTTTCTATAAAATAATGGATGCTGGCATGTCTACTTAAAGGGACATTGTACACTAGATTTTTCTTTGCATAAATGTTTTGTAGATGATCCATTTATTAGCCCATCTGGGAGTGGTTTTGTAACAATGTATAGTTTTGCTTATTTTTTAAGAACATTGTGCTGATTTTCAGACTCCTAACCAAGCCCCATAGTGCCAGATGTATCCGCGCGTTTACAGACTCCTGTTTATGTTATCTATCTTTTCATATGCGGGGGAAGGGTTTCTGCTCTTCCTGTTTTCCCAGCCCCCTTTCCGTGGGTGTCCCAGCCTACCCTCATCAACAATGCTAAACAAGGAACTTCTAAGTAAGTTTTTAAAAGGTTTTATACTGGATTTTTAGATCCGTATCTGTGTATATTATTCTTTATAGCAGTTTCCATCTATTACATACAGTTATAGGAAAATTGGTGTATCCAGTCCCTCTGAGCAAGTGCTGTGTTTAACATGCTAGTGCACGATGCATACTTAAATACACTTTTGAAACTATAGCTTTTACTAGAAGCATTTTTGCTGATACATGTATATTACAAAAAAATGTTTATATTACAAATGGAAATGCATCATGTGGATTCCAATTTTGTCTTAAAAGACCCTCTGTGTCGTCATCCTCAGTTAAAGAGTTTAAATAAACACACATCTCTATGGTAACAGCGCACACCAGGTTAGTTGCAATAAAGTCACCATATAGCATCAATACACACTATTAAAGGGATCAGTTAATTTACAGCCCCTTCAACCTGTGATGTAATACTGTTTGCCGTTAATCGTGTGCAGTTGTTTTTTGGATTATGAAATTGAGAGATTAAAAATTCAGATAACGACTTTGTATTGTTTTCCGGAGATGAGTATTTCGTACTTCAGGGACATTAATGGCAGAAGCAGACTAGGATTGTGATTAGAAGAGATCAGCACCGGCTGACATTCAGAAATCGCTATTTACTAAAAACAAGAGCAATATTATGACCAACCAAAAGGGTTAAACCCAAAGTTAATCTCCCTATGCTGAGCCATTTCTGAACAGGACATAAGCAGTGATTGTGGGCTACATGTGTATGCTGTTTCTGATTGGCTCATACAGATCATGTTCTGTTCAGGAGTGTCAATGCACAGTGGACTTTAAAGAGGTCAGAATTAAAATGCGCACTAATGCGTTTCAATTTCAAATAGAAGCATTTTTTAAAATATATTTCCATTCACAAGAATGCTTAAAGGGACAGTAAACCTTAAAAATAATGTTATATAATTCTGCACATAGTGCAGAATTATATAACATTATTTAAGTGCTATAGTTCTAAAACCCTTTATTCTCTTTTAATATGTAAAAATGACGGCGCTTTTACAGACCCGCTCTCTGCTGAGCGGGTGTGTAATATTTAGTCAGCGCATCGGGCCAGCTGTATAGTCACAGCCCGGCCCGACCGCCCCATAGCACTAAGTGCAGCTCGCTCCTGTGACAGGAGTGAGCTGCACTTAGTCTTATGGCGCGGTCGGGCCGGGCTGTGACTATACAGCTGGCCCGATGCGCTGACTAAATATTACACACCCGCTCAGCAGAGAGCGGGTCTGTAAAAGCGCCGTAATTTTTACATATTAAAAGAGAATAAAGGGTTTTAGAACTATAGCACTTAAATAATGTTATATAATTCTGCACTATGTGCAGAATTATATAACATTATTTTTAAGGTTTACTGTCCCTTTAAAGTAAAGGTTGTTAGTGTTCAATATAGTTAGTGCATATATGCTACATGTGACTAGAGATCTGGCAGTGCTGTGTATTGCATTGGTGAATACTTCATTTGTGTCATACAAGTAACTGCAGAGTCTCTGATAAGTGTGGTGATTAAATGCTGGTGCACGGGGGGACTCACAGCATATGTGCATATGTCACTTTAAAACAGTAATATCTTGTACTGGAAGCTAATAGAAATATACTGTAAAAATGTTTCTATTTAAAATTTAAATGCACCCATGCACATTTAAATTTTGATCTTTCTGTCCCTTTCACTATGTGTTAGCCCTTTGCTTGTGGAGTTGATCACAATGTATTCTAAACATTTATCTTATGATCTGCTATAAATTATCCCATTTTGGGCAAGATTACAAGTGGAGATCAAACTTTGCTAGACGGAGGCTTTTTGCACGCGTCGGGTTGGACTCGTATTACAAGTTGAAAGTAAAGAATGCAAAGGGCTCCAATGTACTTAAAAAATGCCTAGATATGTATACATATGTTTTTATGTATTTATATGTGTATATATGTCTGTAAATATATGCACTAATGCACATATAAACACATACATATATATATATATACACATATAAATACATACACATATATATATATATATATATATATATATATATATATATATATATATATACAGAACATATTTATATTTATATATATATATATATATACATATATACATATATATATATATATATATATATATATATATATATATATATATATATATATATTACACATACATATCCATCTTTAGACATGTGTATATATACATATATACACATACACATCCATCTTTAGACATGTGTATATATACATATATACACATACATATCCATCTTTAGACATGTGTATATATACATATATACACATACATATCCATCTTTAGACATGTGTATATATACATATATACACATACATATCCATCTTTAGACATGTGTATATATACATATATACACATACATATCCATCTTTAGACATGTGTATATATACATATATACACATACATATCCATCTTTAGACATGTGTATATATACATATATACACATACATATCCATCTTTAGACATGTGTATATATACATATATACACATACATATCCATCTTTAGACATGTGTATATATACATATATACACATACATATCCATCTTTAGACATGTGTATGTATACGCCCTTTGCAGGCCTTTTTCTTCTAACACCTGAGATCTATTTTTGAGCCCTAATAACTTTTTTATGCATTTTTAATAATATTTATTAGACAGTGTTATTATAAGTGTAACTGTATTGTACAATGCATTTTTATGTATTTTGTGCAAGTTTTTTGTCGAGCATAACAGTCAGAGCTCTGAAGTCGCACTAACCCGTCATGCGTTAAATTTGATTGCGCTCAAGGTAACCCGTTTACTTTCAACTTGTAAAACGTGCACTACTCCGCAATATTGCCTGTGCGCAACTCATAAACTATGCCTGTATGTCTATAGGGATTTTTACCGATAAATCATTTGATAAGGTTTATTAAAGGATTAAGATCGACCATCTAGTTACATGCAAGTCTGTGTGCAATAATAGAATGTTTTAAAGTCCCTTTAACTAACCAATACGTAATTCTAAATGGCGAGGTAAGTAAACACAGCTGTAGTTATTGAGAGAGGCACATAACTATTTTATGACTATTACAAATTGCTACGAGGTCTCTACGGAGCAGGCTGAAAGCATTGGTTAAGAGATAATAGAGATAATAAGTTACCAGCGTGAAGCCACCAAGTTGCTCTGCAGATGTTTCTTGGTTGCATATTATCATGGCTGCTTGACAAGACTTTGCGTATACGGTTCACACAGTCTGTAATCTCCCAAACAGAAGCAGATACTACAGATAAAAAGTTCAAAAACACTTGCTGGCTGGAAATATTTGGTAATGTTTTCCAACAAATGAGCATTGCTATTTGATGCCTAATTTTGCTGGAATTTCGAGTTAACTTCAAAATATTCCATTATTTAGGCATAGTTTATACTGGGTGACATATTATTGTAGCGAATGCCAGGATAATTAATGACTTCATCATTTAACTTACAATAGCCAGTCATACGGAGTAAAAAAGCTGCATACTTTTTCCCATCAAAGGGGTCCTGCATTTCAACATCGAAAGGATAATTACATTAAATTCTTATAGTCTGAGGTCCTGATTAAGCTTATGGGAATTTGCTAAAAGGAACGATTTCTCTTTTACGCATTTCAAAGAGATTATTAATATGACATTTTTGATTTTTTAAATATGAGCCAAAATTTTGAATTCTTACATTTTTATTCAAAGTTGCACTTTTCTACAGTCTGAGAATAGCAATTAAAGGGACAGTAAAGTCAACATTAAACTTAAAGGGACATGAAACGCAAAATTGTTCTTTCATGATTCAAATAGAGTAAACAATTTTAAACAACTTTCTAATTTGCTTCTATTATCTAATTTGCGTTGTACTCTTGGTATAATTTGTTAAAGATTAATTCTCAGTGAGCTAAGGAGCGTGCATGTGTCCTTAGCCATCTGGCAGCAGTGTTTGCAACAATGTTTATAGAAATGTTATACATACAAAAGCTGCTGCTATAGACAGCTAAAGGCACTGTATGGACGCAGAGTTTGTAACTATGTATAACATTGCTATAAACATTGTTACAAACACTGATGCGAGATGGCTAATAGCACGTGCATGCTCCTGAAATCACCTAGAATTACTCTTCAACAAAAGATTCCAAGAGAACTCAGAAAAAATTGATAATTGAAGTAAATTGGAAAGTTGTTTGAAAGGGCATGTTCTATATGAATCATGAACATGACATTTTGACTTTATTGTCCCTTTGAATTGGATATAGCATTCAATTTTAAACAACTTTCTAATTTACTTCTCTTGATATCCTTTGTTAAATGGTAATCCAAGGTGAGTTCAGGAGCTTGCACAACAACACAGCAACAACACAACAGGAGGAGGCTAAGGGACTGGTCCCTGCGGCAGAGTTGTGACTAACTCCTTCACTGGGAGTAATTGTATCATTGCCCCATACCAATCTCCCCTCGTCTCTCAGTAAAAGCTCTCCAAGGGGGAAAATGGGCCTCAAATCAGTCTAAGGACCCCTCTCAAAGAAGAATCTGGAGCACCTCAATTCTTCACCTTCCTCCTTGGAGGCAAAGATTAGACTGGCAGACCAGAGACGTAAGTTGAATCCCAGGCGTAATGGATGGAGGACTCCCACCACCTTATGAAATACGTTTTTTATGTAGCCTGTTGTGATTTAATAAAGACACTGAAGTAAAACTTATAAAACATATACATTTCAATTAATTAAAGTAAAGCATATTTATTATAACGATGCGCTCTCTTTATATATGGGATGTCATGCCCAGACCTCAGAAAATACTGGCACAGCTGATTTAGGAAGTAGCAATGTTCCAAATATCAATTTATATATATAAGGCTAAACTCTAAAAACTGTCAAATATTGTTTATCAGGATCCTAAAACAGCTACCAAAGACTCTAAAACTGATGTCTCTTCTTCCAAGAGATATCATTAAGAATGAAGCAAATTTGATAATAAAAGTAAGGGCTAGGGCTACAATTGGAGCACGAAATTATTGTATTGTACAAGTGTCATGCTACCACGATCTCGCGATTAGATCTCTGGTTAATTTTCTATAAGTGCCCCAAATGCCCTAAAAATAGAGGGTGTTATAGATTTATTTTTAAAAAATATAACTGTACTAGGCAGTTTTGTGGCTTTAAAGTTGGTGTGAGTGGGGTGTTAGAAAAAAAACGGCACTGAAATGTGCCTTTAGTACATTGCGGTCTATGGGAACTGTGTGTTCCCATAGACTGCAATATAAATATATAAGTAAATGATTATATACATATATATTTATTTACATATATATTTATAAAAGCTGCCCATCGCTGCACTACTTTCCCCCTTCACTGCGCGAGGTCAGAGACGGCATCAGAACAAGACTCCCATAGGAGCCTATGGAAGTGCGCTCTCGTGAGCGCTATGCTTCCTAGCAATGCAAGTGGGAGCTCGCTTTTGCATTGTGATTTAATTGTAATTCCAGCGCAATATTTTGCATTCGACTTGTAATCTATCTCTTTGTGTCCCTTTAACGTCTTTCTATGTTTGTGTGAAATATATAGGAGGCATTATTATTATTATTCTTTATTTATAAAGCGCTAACAGATTCCGCAGCGCTGTTCATATGTAACAAAGTTAAAAGGATATTACAATATGAGACACCAGACAAAATTTAACAAACAAATACAGGAGGAATTGGGAGCCCTGTTCCCGTGGGAACTTACAATCTAAATGGGTAGGAGGGTGAGAAACAGGAGGTGGAGACTGCAAAGGTGGGAATGATGTTAGTGTGAAGTTAGATGAGGGCAACTATTAGGCAAGTGGAATTCATTAGTTACTGATTTGTTTATAGGCTTCCCTGAACAAGAAGGTCTTTAGGGAGCGTTTAAAGGAGTAGAGGTTGGGGGAAAGTCTGACAGCTCGAGGAAGTGCGTTCCAGAGGGTTGGTGCCGCAAGAGAGAAGTCCTGTAGTCTAGCATGGGAGGAGGTGATGAAAGAAGAGGCAAGGAGGAGATTGTTGTTGGATTTTAGGGGATGGGCTGGAGTATATTTGTTGATGAGTGAGGACAGGTATGGGGGGGCTGCATTGGTAAGGGCTTTGTAGGTAAGAGTGAGAATTTTGAATTTAATTCTGCTGTGAATGGGGAGCCAGTGAAGGGACTCACAGAGCGGTGTGGCAGATACAGAGCATCAGGAGAGGTGGAGTAGCCTAGCAGAGGCATTTAGGATGGATTAAAGGGGGAAGAGGCGGGAGAGAGGAAGGCCAGTTAGCAGGTTGTTACAGTAGTAAAGCCGGGAAATTACTAGGAAATTGATTAGCTGTTTAGTAGTTTCAGCACTCAGAAAAGGAAGAATTTTGGAGATATTCAGTAGGTGGTTGCGACAGGATGAAGTGAGCGATTGGATGTGGGGTATGAAGGACAGATTAGAGTCAAGTGTAACTCCTAGGCAGTGGACTTGGGGTGATGGGGAGATAGTGGTGTCACCAACAGTGATAGTAAAGTTAGAAACTGGAGTAGAATTAGTTGGGGGGATTAGAAGAAGCTCAGTCTTGGACATGTTGATTTTTAGGTGGTGAGAGTCCATTCAGGAAGAAATGCCAGATAAGCAGTCGCTGATGTGGGAAAGGACAGAAGGAGAGAGTGCAGGGGTGGATAGGTAGATCTGAGTATCATCAGCATAGAGGTGATAGTTGAAGCCATAGCTACTGATAAGTTTACCCAGTGAGGAAGTATAAATAGAGAAGAGTAGAGGGCCTAGAACAGAGCCTTGAGGTACTCCAACAGACAGAGGCAATGGAGAGGATGAGTCGCCAGCAAATGAGACAGAAAAGGACCTTAGAGAGATAAGAGTGGATCCAGGAAAGGGCAATGTCACAGAGCCCAATGGAGCTGAGAGTCCGTAGGAGGAGGGGATGGTCAACAGTGTCAAAGGCAGCAGACAGGTCAAGTAAGATAAGTATAGAATAGTGGCCATTGTTTTTAGCAGAAAGAAGATCGTTAGTAACCTTGGTGAGGGCAGTCTCAGTTGAGTGTTGTGGACGGAAGCCAGATTGCAGGGGGTCAAGCAATGAGTTGGAGGATAGGATAGGTTGCTTTAAACTAAAATAATTGGAGATAGGAATTAGTTTTGGGAGGGGCTTATGTATTATATACATTATTTATGTATTATACAAAATCACTAATAAAAAAGGGACAGTCTACTCCAATTTTTTATTGTTTAAAAAAGATGATCTCTTTATTACCCATTCCCCAGTTTTGTATAACCAACATGGTTATAAACTTTTAACATCTCTGATTACCTTGTATCTAAACCTCTGCATACTGCCCCCTTATCTCAGTTCTTTATACAGATTAGCATTTAAACCAATCAGTGCTGGCTCCTAAATGACTATCTATATCTATATGGCACACATGAACTAGTGCTGTTTAACTGGGAAAACTGTCAAAATGCACTGAGAAAAGAGGCGGCCTTCAAGGGCTTAGAAATTAGCATATGGGCTAACTTAGGTTTAGCTTTTAACAAATAATACAAAGAGAACAAAGCACATTTGATGATAAAAGTAAATTGAAAAGTTGTTTAAAATTGCATGCCCTATCTGAATCATGAAAGTTAAATTCTGACTAGACTGTCTCTTTAATTACACAACTTTACACATAAAGCAGTTATTTCAGCAGAAGGATAAAAAGTAACAACTTCGAATGGGTTAAGAATAAAACTCATAAAACGTCTATTAGATACAACAATGTACTACAAAAAGCAACAATATTTGTCTGAGCTTTCAAAACTTCCCTTTGCCGAGGTATTGGCAGGATAGTTGCTGTTGGCTTCTGTCCATTAAACATTTGTAGGAAATTTAGAGGAACAGAAACATAAAATATCAATAGACTTGCTTTTACAATGGGTAACCTGCTGTTATTCCAAATTCCAAGAGAATTAATCATTTAATCATTTTGTTCACAATAGACAGTGATAAAACTGGCAAAGAACAACAAAGCTTGGATGAAAGAGGTGGCGGATTATTACCTAATCGTTTTATAAGCTATGGCACTTCCTATGAGAAGACAAGGTGCTTTACAGAGCATAAACCATAGACATTCTGTTATTAATCTAATACATTGTTCCGCCAGTGCAAGTCATAATCTACAGTAAATAGGTGTTTTTTTATGGGTACTCAACAATTTTGAATGGTTGGAATAAAGATGTGGCGACTGAATGTCGCTATTTGAAATATCACATTGTTTAAAAAAAATGGCTACACATTGTTAAAGGAACAGTTAAACTGTAAAATTGTTTTTCCCTGGATGTGTTCAACATGACATAAAATTGATGAGAAATTGCTCATTTATGCTTCTTTTTGCAAAATAAATAGCTGGATTTGCTCAGCCCATCAAAATAGGCTTGGCTTGCTGACAGATCAGATCTCGTTATCTTATCACTCAAATGATTCCCTTTCTAATCTTTGTCTCTGTACAATACTTAGAAAGAACAATTGAAAATGAACATTAGAGCTTTATCGCTTCCACCTCCCACTGTGAATGTCTTCTGTGAGCTGAGTTTACCTAGTTTTTCAATAGCCAATACCTAAGTATAGAAACTTTCAGTATAGGTAGGGATACTACAGGCTAAATCAGATATTTTAAATGCCAATATAAGGGCTAAGGAGATATTTGTAAACAATTTAATACACTCCAGCAGGTAAATTGGATCATTAGGAACAAATTAAGGAGTGAAATTTGTTGGGTAAACTGTCCCTTTAACTCCTTTACTGCCTGGAAAGCTGCAAAACATTCCTTCCCAACGGCCTACTGTACTGTGTGGCAGCTAAAGTGTTAAACCTAACCTGTCATGACTTGGAAACATTTAAAACACCACATTGTTTTAAAAACAGCATTCAGAATTATGTAGTATGTAATGTTCTTAAAGGGACATGCCAGTCAAAATTAAAATGCACACAGATGAATTACATCTTTGAATAGAAACATATTTGCAATATACAAGTACTGACAAAAATGCTTCTAGTAAAGGTTATCAATGTTTTAGTGTTAGCATTTTTCTATGTACGTGCATGTGAAGCTGCATAGCTAGATATTCTCAGTGCACTAGCATTTTACATACTGCAGCTGCTCAGAGTGCAAGTGGGACTTGTATCATGTCAGCAATTAACAAACACCTAGATTACGAGTTTTGCACTAAACAGGGTGCGAAAATAACGCCAAAAAAGTTGCGTTATTTCACTCTCCATAGCGCTGCCATTACGAGTTACTGAAAAGTCTCCTTGTGCGTGTGATTTGATGGCATTAAGCTCCATACCGCACAAAAGCCAAGGACTGCTTTGACATGCTCTATGGGGAGAGAGTGTTAGAAAAAAACAAACACCTGAAGTGCAGAATGAAAAATCTCTGTAACGCAACCCCATTGATGTCTATGGGGGAAAAAAAGTTACGTTTAAACCTAACACCCTAACATAAACCACAAGTCTAAACACCCCTAATCTGCCGCCCCCGACATTGCCGACACCTAAATAAAATATGTGTGTTTAGGGGGATTAGAGGATTTGTGGCATTTAAGCCAAATGCTGAATTAAACACTATCGGCTAGATTACGAGTCTTGCGTTAGCCTTAAAAAGCAGCGTTGAGAGCTCCCAACTCTGCTTTTTAACGCCCGCTGGTATTACGAGTCTGGCAGGTACAGGTGTACCGCTCACTTTTTTTGCGCATCTCGAGCATACCGCAAATCCACTTACGTCAATTGCGTATCCTATCTTTTCAATGGGACTTGCATAACGCCGGTATTACGAGTCTTGGAAAAAGTGAGTGGTACACCCTCTCCTGTGAAGACTGATACCGCATTTAAAAGTCAGTAGTTAAGAGTTTTATGGGCTAACGCCGTAGCATAAAGCTCTTAACTAAAGTGCTAAAAAGTATACTAACACCCATAAACTACCTATTAACCCCTAAACCGAGCCCCCCCCCCCGCACATCGCAAACACTAAGATAAATTATTTAACCCCTAATCTGCTGACCGGACATCGCCGCCACTGTAATAAATATATTAACCCCTAAACCGCCACACTCCCGCATCGCAAACACTAGTTACATTTTATTAACCCCTAATCTGCCGTCCCTAACATCGCCGACACCTACCTACATTTATTAACCTCTAATCTGCTGCCCCAACATCGCCGCCACTATATTAAATGTATTAACCCCTAAACCTAAGTCTAACCCTAACACCCCCCTAACTTAAATATAATTTAAAATAATGGAAAAAAAATTACTACAATTAAATAAATTATTCCTATTTAAAACTAAATACTTACCTGTAAAATAAACCCTAACCTAGCTACAATATAACTAATAGTTACATTTTAGCTATCTCAGGGTTTATTTTTATTTCACAGGCAACTTTGTATTTATTTTAAATAGGTACAATAGTTATTAAATAGTTATTAACTATTTAATAACTTCCTAGTTAAAATAAGTACAAATTTACCTGTAAAATAAACCCTAACCTAAGTTACAATTACACTTAACACTACACTATAATTAAATAAATTACCTAAATTAACTACAATTAATTACAATTAAATTAAATAAACTAAAGTACGAAAAAAACACTAAATTACAGAAATTAATAAAATAATTACAAGAATTTTAAACTAATTAAACCTAATCTAATCCCCCTAATAAAATATAAAAGCCCCCCAAAATAATAAAAATCCCTACCCTATACTAAATTACAAATAGCCCTTAAAAGGGCCTTTTGCGGGGCAATGCCCCAAAGTAATAAGCTCTATTACCTGTAAAAAAAATACAATACCCCCCCCCAACATTAAAACCCACCACCCACACACCCAACCCTACTCTAAAACCCACCCAATCCCCCCTTAAAAAAACCTAACACTAACCCCTTGAAGATCACCCTACCTTGAGACGTCTTCACCCAGCCGGGCAGAAGTGGACCTCCAGACGGCCAGAAGTCTTCATCGGATCCGGGCAGAAGAGGATCTCCAGACGGGCAGAAGTCTTCATCCAGGCGGCATCTTCTATCTTCATCCATCCGGAGCGGAGCGGGTCCATCTTCAAGTCATCCGACGCGGAGCATCCTCTTCCATTCGACGACTAACACTAAATGACGGTACCTTTAAGTGACGTCATCCAAGATGGCGTCCCTTCAATTCCGATTGGCTGATAGAATTTTATCAGCCAATCGGAATTAAGGTAGAAAAAATCCTATTGTCTGATGCAATCAGCCAATAGGATTGAAGTTCAATCCTATTGTCTGATCCAATCAGCCAATAGGATTGAGCTCACATTCTATTGGCTGATTGGAACAGCCAATAGAATGCAAGCTCAATCCTATTGGCTGATTGTATCAGCCAATAGGATTTTTTTACCTCAATTCCGATTGGCTGATAGAATTCTGTCAGCTAATCGGAATTGAAGGGACGCCATCTTGGATGACGTCACTTAAAGGTACCGTCATTTAGTGTTAGTCGTCGGATGGAAGAGGATGCTCAGCGTCGGATGGCTTGAAGATGGACCAACTCCGCTCCGGATGGATGAAGATAGAAGATGCCACCTGGATGAAGACTTCTGCCCATCTGGAGGTCCTCTTCTGCCCGGATCGGATGAAGACTTCTGGCCATCTGGAGGTCCACTTCTACCTGGCTGGGTGAAGACGTCTCAAGGTAGGGTGATCTTCAAGGGGTTAGTGTTAGGTTTTATTAAGGGGGGATTGGGTGGGTTTTAGAGTAGGGTTGGGTGTGTGGGTGGTGGGTTTTAATGTTGGGGGTATTGTATTTTTTTTACAGGTAAAAGAGCTGATTACTTTGGGGCAATGCCCCGCAAATGGCCCTTTTAAGGGCTATTTGTAATTTAGTATAGGGTAGGGATTTTTATTATTTTGGGGGGCTTTTTTATTTTATTACCTGGATTAGATTAGGTGTAATTAGTTTAAAATTCTTGTAATTATTTTATTATTTTCTGTAATTTAGTGTTTTTTTTCTTTCGTACTTTAGTTTATTTAATTTAATTGTAATTAATTGTAGTTAATTTAGGTAATTTATTTAATTATAGTGTATTGTTGGGTGTAATTGTAACTTAAGTTAGGGTTTATTTTACAGGTAAATTTGTACTTATTTTAACTAGGAAGTTATTAAATAATTAATAACTATTTAATAACTATTGTACCTAGTTAAAATAAATACAAACTTGCCTGTAAAATAAAAATAAACCCTAAGCTAGATACAATGTAACTATTAGTTATATTGTAGCTAGCTTAGGGTTTATTTTATAGGCAAGTATTTAGGTTTAAATAGGAATAATTTAGTTAATGATAGGAATTTTATTTAGATGTATTTAAATTATATTTACGTTAGGGGGTGTTAGGGTTAGACTTAGATTTAGGGGTTAATAACTTTATTATAGTGGCGGCAACGTTGGCGGCGGCAGATTAGGGGTTAATAAATAAAAGTAGGTGTCGGCGATGCTGGGGGCAGCAGATTAGGGGTTCATAGGGATAATGTAGGTGGCGGCGGTGTCCGGTGCGGCAGATTAGGGGTTAATAATAAAATGTAGGTGTTGCAATGTTGGGGCGGCAGTTTAGGGGTTAATAAGTGTAATATTAGGGGTGTTTAGACTCAGGGTTCATGTTAGGGTGTTAGGTGTAGACATAAAATGTATTTCCCTATAGGAATCAATGGGGCTGCGTTAGGAGCTGAACGCTACTTTTTTGCAGGTGTTAGGGTTTTTTTTCAGCCGATTCTCCCCCATTGATTCCTATGGGGAAATCATGCACGAGCACGTTTTACCAGCTCACCGCTACCGTAAGCAACGCTGGTATTGAGGTGAGATGTGGAGCTAAATTTTGCTCTCCGCTCACCTTTTTGCGGCTAACGCCGGGTTTAAAAAGACCTGTAATACCAGTGTTGTCTTAAGTGAGTGGTGAGAAAAAAATGCTTGTTAGCATCGCACAGCCTCTAACGCAAAACTCGTAATCGTAATAATATATGATTATATAGAAGTATGGTTTAAAACAAAACACTTTATTTAAAATATATATATATATATACACACGGAAAAATATCTAACGTTGGAGGTATAGAAGGGTGGGTCAATTCACTACCACCCCTAAGTAGATCTATATCCCAACATTAATGAAAAACAAAGGGCAATGCGGCCTGAGGTAATGTTGTCAAAAGTATATAAAATATATTTGGCCAGTGAAATCAGCAATCATTCATCCATATAGCAGACAGTCTATGCGCTCAAAGGCGACCTCCTGCCTGCGTACTGCTGTGATTAAATACAGTCAGCCGATCTCTAACTAGGTCCCTAATATAAATCACAAGATTCAAGCATACAATGTTTCAAATCCTGGTTTAAATATAGTCTATTTTCGCATCTCTCATATATATCCCTCATTTAACTAATCCAAGTTAATCATTCTTATAAGTATGAGTATAAATGATGCTGAGTAAAAGTCAAAATTGACCAGTGTATTCCCCAAGCAAGGATTTTAACAATGTAGCATTGGAGCAGTATCAAAACCGCTATTAACAAACACCCTCAGTCCATGCCCACCAACGCGTTTCGTCACTTGTGCGTGACTTCGTCAGGGCATAGGGCCAGCCCAGCCATCCATCCATTCCGCTTTATTTACACTCTAATTGCCATGGTAGCAGTTTAAGTATACGGAAGTGTTCACCGTATTGGCGATCAAGTTATTTTCATTGCGTAGCTTGTTTAGTATATATCACTCCATGTCACCTTTATTGCTAGCCTTGTAAATCACTAGTCAGAAGGTCAGGTATAAAATATTCAGAAAGAGAAAGTGAGCAATCGTCAGTAATGATTGTACTTTATCACTCAATATTAGCTTGTATTTATGTTACACAGTGGGTCACATGTATTCAGTGCCCTTTACATCAGACTTTCTTCTTCTAAGGTATCATTGATTTATATTTAGTTGCACATATTACCGTTATCAGTCATCGAAAAAGAGTTTAACTTTGGCAAATTAAATTTGAAGGTATGAATCATGTAAGCTATCAATTACATTGGCTTAATGTGTTAGTCATATGAGCAATTCATATGTTCAGCATTGTGTATTTTATGCGTTCCCAAACATCTATAGTAATTCATCATAGTATCATAAGACTCCTCTGTCATAAAGCTAACTGTCAGTTCAGAGAAAGGCAACCTAACTCTGATTGATATATATTCAATAGTTTGTTCCACATCCTTTCCTTTTGTGATATATCCCTGATACATGTCCAAAGGCTGTCTATCATTGCATAATGGTGTATTCGTTTTAGAAGGTACCACACTCAAAACATTTACAGGCACTTGTAACTATCTGTATTCATAGAATCACCTATCACCACTACTAAAGGGTGATGATTTCCACAAGTAGAAATTACTCTTCTAACAAAATGCCATCTTTTTAAAGGGCCCTTATTCTATATATTATAGTGTCTTGTAACCACTTTATTATTACCTTTAATCAGTGATATTTAACAATGGTATTGAAGATATTGTTATTACTATTAGCTAAGCTGACAGTAATCTACAGAAGTCTTAAGTAGACTATTAAAGGTGTATACATCTTTTATTGCCGAATTTGATGTTCTCAACTGGCTGTGTAAATATGTGACAATCAAATCCTCAGAAAGGGAGCATACCCAGATATGCCCATTTATTTATTTTCGTGGTATTAACTAAAGAAAGCTCTTATATGAATGTAATAATTCATGGATCCATCTACATTCTTTTTGTTGATGTTGCCCCTTCTTCCTTTTAATTTCAGTTGTTCAATAGCAAAGCATAGAACATCATATTTATTGTCTTTATGTACTGTATTCATGTGTTGTGCCACCAGTACATTACGGATCCACTTTATGCCCCCTTTGTGTTTGAGTACTCTGGTTCTCAGTTCTCTCTATGTTTCCCCTACATCGATTAGGGGGCATTTGCACATACTTACATAGATTACTCTATTGGATCTACAATTCATAAAGTCTGCTATTTCGTATCGCTTGTTTGTTTTCGGATGTACAAATAATTTTTTTGGAGCCATGTTTTTACATGCCTGACAGCGTCCACATTTAAAGAACTCTTTAGTCTCTTTCAACCAAGTCCTTGGTTGTGGTTGCAAAAAGTGACTATTGGTTAGAATGTCCTTTACATTCTGAGACCTTCTATTCATGTTCATTGGTTTATCCATAATCACTTCTCTTAAGTCAGCATCTTCTTGTAACACATGCCAGTGTTTTAGAAGATGTTACATATTTTGCTGTTCTTATCATCATAGGTCAGTATTATTCTGATCGTTGTTTGTGGATCAGCCAGTTCCATGGATTCTCTCCTATCCAATAGTAATATCAGTCTGTCTAGTGCTTTCGCTTTCTGATATGCTTTTTTTAGGCATCTATTTGGGTAGCCCCTTTCTATAAACCTTCTCCATAGTTCTTTTGTTTCAGCTTCAAAGTCTGATTCTGTGCTACAGTTCCGTCTAGCTCTTAGGTATTGTCCAAATGGTATACCCATTCTCTGACTTTTTGGGTGATAGCTATCCCATTGCAGGAGGCTATTTGTTGATGTATCTTTTCTATACAGTTTGGTATTCAGTGACCCATCTACCTCTTTTCTGATTTGTATGTCTACGAAAGAAATACAGACCTCTTCAACCGTAGATGTATAATGCATGCCATGAATGTTTTTATTTAACCAACTCATAAAATTGGTAAAGTCTTCCTTTGTGCCAATCCTCAGTATTAGCACATCGTCAATGTACCGAATGTAAAGGTCAATGAATTTCCTGAATGGATTCACATCTTCATTCAAAACACTAGTGTGTTCAATCCAACCCAAAAACAAATTGGCATATGTGGGTGCAGAGCATGTACCCATTGTTGTGCCCCGTTTCTGTAAATATACCTTGTTGTTAAACAGAAAATAATTGTGTTTCAGCACAAAATCTAGTAAGGCAATGATGAACTCATCTTCCACATTTCCCATTGGGTTTATGGTTTTCTGGAAGAATTGTATAGCTTCCATACCTAATGGGTGAGAAATACTAGAATACAGGTTTTCTACGTCTATACTGGTTGTGGAGATGTGGGAGGCCGGAGGTTTAGGGGTTAATAACTTTATTATAGTGTCGGCGATGTCGGGGGGCGACATATTAAGGGTAAATACATTGTTTTAATAGTTGTGATGTGGGTGGGTGGTGGATTAGGGGTTAATACATTTAATATAGTGTTTACAATGCGGGAGGGCGGCGGTTTAGGGGTTAATATGTAGTTTATGGGTGTTAGTGTACTTTTTAATATTTTAGTTATGAGCTTTGTGAAACATTTTTGTTACACAAAATCCATAACTACTGCTCTCAGATGGTGGTATGGATCATGTCGGTATTAGGCTGTAGCGCAAGCTTTTTAGCCAGACCACACAACCTGTAATACCGGCGCTATGAAAATCCCACGCAAAACGTCATTTTTTGAGTGCGGAATGGACATTGCATTACAGGCTAAAATGCTTGCGGTATAGCTATACCAACATGACTCGTAATAGTGCGTTACTGCTATTACGCTGAAATTGACATTTTTTCAGCATTAAAAGCCATGACGCAAAACTCGTAATCTACCTGAAATTTAGTTATTACCAGATGGTACAAGAACTTAGGTTCTCTGAGCAAGTGCTGTGCTTAAAATGCTGGTGCACGGTGCATATTTAAATACACTTTTGAAACAGCTATAGCTTTTATTAGAAACATTTTTGCTGATACATGCATATTACAAAAATGATGCTCTTCAAAACAGAAATGCAAAGATCTGAAAGATTCTGAAAAAAAAACGCTCATGCCTTTTTATAAAGGTAACAAAGTTTATTTGCTCAATGATTTATTTGCCAAATACATCACAATATTTCTTAGAAGAGCATTCAAATAATAATTTAAAAAATATATGGTTCTAAGATTGCCATTGACTATACACCTGCAGTCCTCACTGATTATCTTGATTAACCAATAAGGATTGGAAAGTTTTTTTTTGTTTTGTTTTTAAAAAAGGGGACACCTAAGAAGAGTCAGACAGCAAAGACCTATTCCTGCTAGAAGAGTATAAAGAATAAAGAAAAAAACATTTTATTATTTTTTAATATATTTTTATTTTTTAAATGTGGGTGGTTATTTGCAATAGTAAAAAGATCACATAGGTGGGTTACAAATGGGAGATAAAATTGATTTAATGTGAGGGGTATTTAGGTAAAATAAAGGATCGTGGCTCACCAATGAGTGAGATTATGTACGGGGAGGGAGTTAGCAGTGAAGGAGTTGCGTAGGAGGAGATAACTGATGGGGGTAACTTTTGGGATATGATTAAGAGGATAGTAGTGGTGGAGAGTGAGACAAATATGTTTATTTGCGGAGAAGAGAGGTTACAGGCAGAATTAAAAGTAGTTGGATGTGTCAGGTTAGCAGCAGCTAGGGTTAATATAGAATTAGGGGGTCAGGGTAGTAGCAGCTTAATGTTAAGGGAGAAGTCATGGTTAGGGTTAATGGGATACAATACTGGCATCTGTGCAATATGCAGTTGTAGTCATAGCAACCAGCCACTAGAAGCTGCTATTTAGTGAGCCACATATAGCAAACGGTCACTAAATAACAGTGTGAATATGATCAGGTTGCTAAAAGGGAATTAAAGGGACAGTCAACACCAGAATTGTTGTTGTTTAAAAAGATAGATAATCCCTATCTACACTTTTTACCTCTGTGATTACCTTGTATCTAAGCATCTTCTGACATCCCCCTGATCACATGACATTTTAGTTATTATCTATTGACTTGCATTTTAGCCAATTAGTGCAGTGTCTGCCACTAGCCACGGGCGTGATCACAATGCTATCTATATGGCCTACATGAACTAGTTCACCCCTGTTGTGAAAAGCAAATATAAAAGCATGTGACAAGAGGCGGCCTTCAAGGCTTAGAAATGATCATATGAGCCTTACTAGGTTTAGCTTTCAACTAAGAATACCAAGAGAATAAAGCAAAATTGGTGCTAAAAGTAAATTTGAAAGTTATTTAAAATTACACACCCTATTTGAAACATGAAAGTTATTTTTAGACTTGACTGTCCCTTTAAAGGGACATTAAATTAATTTTTTCTTTCTTTCATAATTTATAAGAGCATGCAATTTTAAACAACATTCTAATTAACTTCTATTATCTAATTTGCTTCATTCTCTGGATACCCTTTGTTGAAAAACATATCTAAATAGGCTCAGTAGCTGCTGATTGGTGGACGCACATAGATGCATTGGGGCCTATTTATCATAGTGCGAGCGGACATGATCCGATATTGCAGATCATGTCCGCTGCACATCGATAAATGCCGACAGCATACGCTTTCGGCATTTATCATTGCACCAGGAGTTCTGGTGAACTGCTGGTGCAATGCCGCCCCCTGCAGATTTGCGGTCAATCTCCCGCTAGCAGGGGGTGTCAATCAACCCAATCGTATTCGATCGGATTGATTTCTTTCAGAGCAGACGGACAGGTTATGGAGCAGCGGTCTTTAGACCGCTGCTTCATAACTTATGTTTCTGGCGAGCCTTCCATCAAACTACATACGGAGCTTGATAAATATATACCCCCTTGTGTGATTGGCTCACCCATGTGCATTGTTATTTCTTCAACAAAGGATATCTGAAGAATGAATCAAATTAGATAAGAGAAGTAAATTGGAATGATGTTTAAAATAGTTTTCTCTATCGGAATCATGAAAGAAAAATATTGGGTTTCATGTCTCTTTAATATATGAAATCTGCTGCCGCTAGATTTTGTATGGTGAACCTATTACAGTGATCTGCTAAGGAACTAGGCCTCTGTAACATCAGTTTTGGAACTTTACATTTTTTTTACAGGCAGTAGCATCTTCTCTATGGACGCAGGTCGCCCTCCTTAGCTGTCACCAGCTCGAACGTATAAGTGTGATATCTTTCTAATGGAGAAATCTCTCCTGAAATCAGCTGTCACACATGCCACAAACAGTTCCTCTCTCAAGCCCCGAACTGGAGACCTGCTGTATCCCAATATTTGTTCTGGAAGCCTCAGCAGGCTGTTATCTGGGGCTGTGTGAGACCCAGACAGATTTGTGCCCGTCTGGTGCCAGAGCGCTGAATATCTACTGTCCAGATGTGAACTTGTAACAGGGGGGTTGTTTTGCTCCAAATCTGACACTTCTACAGTGTTTTGTTTTATAGAAGAAACTCAATTACTAGCTGCAATTGTTATTTGCAGACTTGTTGGGTTAGAATATTGTCTGCAGTGAAGGAACATGGAAGCCATAATTAAATTAAAGAAAGAGAGTATACACTTTAAAAAAAACTAATTTAGTTTCATTATTAGAACTAGCTTTTTCACCTGGTATCCTTAGCATTATTAAAGTTACTTTTTTTATCTCCTTTCTTGAAACTCAGCTTCCTTCTATGAAAGGATTTGGAGGTAGGCTCAGGGGTGTGCTCGTGATTCAACTAATTCTATTTAGTGTCCCTTTAAAGGGACATGAAACCCAAAACAATTATTTTATGATTCCAATAGAACATAACACTCTAAACAACTTTCCAATTCACTGTACTTGGCTAAACGTGGTCGGCTTAACAAGTGAGCGATAGGTGCTAGTTTTTTTTATAATAGTGTTTTCCATTGAAATTAAAGTGGTATGGGGGCACCTCATAAAGGGCTAAAGTGTATAATAAAACAGATATAAACATATAACAAAATATAGCTATAAATACAACTGTACAAATGTTTATTATAATCAAACTTTAATAAAAATACAGACTGATCTTACAATATAAGTGTAAATATATATATACAGTAAATATATATATATATATACACAGTATCCCACACTTTTGTAAGATACTGTATGTATATATATATATATATATATATATATATATATATATATACATACATACATGTAAATAAAATGCCCCAACATATATCCAGATCTGCAAGAAAGTAGTACCAAAAGTGAATGCATAATAAGACATTATAAAAAAATATTGAAAATTATGAAAAATATATTTCTCCTTATTTGGAAAGTGTTTCTTCAAATATTGTATTGGTGATATAATGAAAGAAAAAGAAAAATATATGAGAAACTTGAAAAAAAAAACTATACATAGTGCAAACCTATTTGTGAAATAGGACTTCCAAAATCTAAAGAAAAGGATTACCGGATAAAAACCACTTGGAATAAACTTGAGCACAATACCATGCCAACGTGTTTTGGCCCCTAACAGACTGGAATTTGCTGTAATAGATGCCCGTTTTATAGGCTACATTATCAGATTTTTTCTCAAAAACCTCAACATTTTGCCAATAGTTGATTATTGCATATACCTAAAGATCCCTTTTAAAAAATGGTGTATCGGTTCATTTATCAATACAAATAATTTTTTATGATCCCCATATATTTTACCAATGTCATAAATTGTGTAATTATACACCATATTTATTCCGGTTAGTGACATTATATTAATAGGCATCACTTCCAGTAATCAGTTGATGGGTCAATTGGGAAATGTTAGTTCTCTGATATAGCGGAATAGATATCTCAATTAATGAATTAAATAATAAAAAATGGTAGTTGTTCGTTATTAATGCATTTCAATAGTAGTAATAAGAACTTCAATAGAACAATTATTAGTGATACTATAAATGAGTTTAAGAAACCGGTTTGAGATGATTTGAGCTTTGTGACATGGTGCCCTATCCTACTGGAAGTAACCATCAAAAGATGGGTACACTGTAGTCATAAAGGGATGAACATGGTCAGTAACAATACTCAGGTAGGCCGTGGCATTTAAACTATGCTCAATTGGCACTAAGGGGCCCAAAGTGTGTTAAGAAAATATCCCTCACACCATTACACCACCAGCCTGAACCGTTGATACAAGGCAGGATGGATCCATGTTTTCATAATGTTTACGCCAAATTCTGACTCTACCATCAGAATGTCACAGCTGAAATCGAGACTCATCAGACCAGGTAACATTTTTCCAATCTTCTATTGTCCAAGTTTGGCGAGCCTGTGCGAATTGTAGCCTCAGTTTCCTGTTCTTAGCTGACAGGAGTGGCACCCAGTGTGGTCTTCTGCTGCTGTAGCCCATCTGCTTCAAGGTTCGACGTGCTGTGCGTTCAGAGATGGTAATCTGCATACCTTGGTTTTAACAAGTGGTTATTTGAGTTACTGTTGCCTCTCTATCATCTCGAACCAGTCTGCCCATTCTCCTATCACCTCTGACACCAACAAGGCATTTTTCTTAACACAACTGCTGCTCACTGGATATTTTCTCTTTTTCGAACCATTCTCTGTAAACCCTAGAGATGGTTGTGCGTGAAAATCCCAGTAGATCAGCAGTTTTTTAAATACTCAGACGAGCCCCGTCTGACACCAACAACCATGCCACGTTCAAAGTCACTTAAATCCCCTTTCTTCCCCATTCTGATGCTCAGTTTCAACTTCAGCAAGTCGTCTTCACCACGTATAGATGCCTAAATGCATTTAGTTGGTGCCATGTGATTGGCTGATTAGCAATTTGTGTTACCAAGCAATTGAACAGATGTACCTAATAAAGTGGCTGGTGAGTGTGTGTGTGTGTGTGTATGTATATATATATTTATAGGAATATATATTTAGAAATACTTAGAACATATTCTGCAATGTGCAGAACATTGGAATGTATATTTACAATAAATACATAGTTAAAACCTTTATTATATATGAATATTGCACAAATATGCTTTTACATGTTTTCATCTACTTAAGGGCAAAGGGCTCCAATGCACTTATTTATGTCTTTATATGTATACATATGTATTTATGTGTTTATATGTGTATATATGTATGTAAATACATATATAAGTAAATAAATACATATGTACACATATATAGACTAATATATATACATAAATATCCATCTTTAGAAATATATATGTATGCATCTCAATGTTAAAGCCCCTGCTTTTTTTTTCTAACACCTGAGATCTTCTATCTTTGAGCGTTTATAACTTTGTGTGCAATATATATATATATATATATATATATATATATATATATATATATATATATATATATATATATATATATATATTGTGACCTGGGATCTTGGAAACACACAGTCCTCAAAGCTGGAAACACCACACAAGGTTGTAGCTTTATAAAATACAGTCTGTTTATTATCAGGTCTGGCAAAAAAACAGGCAAAATAAACATAAACAAAACAAAAGAGGCTTGCTCCACTGAGCACTTACTAACAAGTACAACTGTCTGCACTAAGTAGCTTTTCACAAAAGTAATATTGCACAGACCTTTCAAACTTTGTCCTTTAGAGAGAATTCCTCTCAGTCTCTCAGGAGAGTGTTTTCAGTTTTCCTTTACTGCTGGCAAATCTAAATCTCAACCCCTGACTGGGGATTTTATTAGCACCTGCTGTTAATTACCAACATGTACAGGTGAGTAGCTAGCTGAGTCAGACAGAATTCCTGGACTGGACTTTTTGACATAATGTGCTACTTGCAAACTGCGGGGTGGAGCACTGCAACACTTTTGAGGGAATATAGACACCTTCCATTACTATGCCTTGGGTTCTGTCACACATCCTCCCCGCCAGCTCAGACCTAGTGGGGTGAGCGACCATGGCCAAAAGCGTATGTATACGTGAAAGGCCATCAGCATTACCCTGTTTACTTCCTGCCCTGTGTTCTACTGAGAAGAGATAGGGTTGCAAACAAAGGAACCAGCATGTAATTCTACTATTATTATCCTTATTTTGACTCATCCATTTGAGAGGTGCATGATCAGTAACTAGTCTAAATTTTCTGCCCAACAAATAATATTTGAGAGTTTCAACAGCCCATTTAATTGCTAGACACTCCTTTTCAACAATTGAATAGTTCTTTTCTCTAGGTCGAAGTTTCCGGCTCAGGTATAGTATTGGGTGCTCTTCACTTTGAGTTTCCTGGGAAAGCACTGCTCCAAGCCCAACATCAGAGGCATCCGTCTGTAAAACAAACTCCTTTGAAAAATCAGGGGTGACTAACACTGGTTGTCTACAGATGGCTTCCTTGAGATTTTGAAATGCCTGTTCAGCTTCAGAGGACCATTTCACTATTACAGGAGCTTTTGCTTTAGTGAGGTCAGTTAAAGGACCCGCTATAGTAGCAAAGTTGGAGATAAACCTTCTGTAGTAGCCAACAAGCCCAAGAAATGTTCTGACCTGTTTCTTCGTCATAGGTCGTGGCCAATTCCTTATGGCTTCAACTTTAGCAAGTTGTGGCTTTACTATTCCTCTTCCAATGGAATAGCCCAGATACTTGGCCTCCTCCAAGCCAATGGTACATTTACTCGGATTTGCTGTCAGACCGGCATTTCTTATGGAATTAAGGACAGCTTGCACTTTTGGCAAGTGAGACTCCCAATCTTCGCTATGTATGACCACGTCATCTAAGTAAGCTGCAGCATAATGAGCATGTGGCCTTAAGATCCGGTCCATCATTCTTTGAAATGTTGCTGGAGCACCATGTAGGCCAAAAGGTAACACCTTGTATTGGAAGAGCCCATCTGGAGTAGAGAAGGCAGTCTTTTCCTTTGCCCGTCCTGTAAGCGGCACTTGCCAATAACCCTTGGTCAAATCCAATGTGGTAAGGTACCTGGCTCTCCCGAGTCTCTCCACAAGTTCATCAACCCTTGGCATGGGGTATGCATCAAACTTGGATATTGCATTCAGCTTCCGGTAATCATTACAAAACCTGATTGTGCCATCAGGCTTTGGTACAAGCACAATTGGGCTACTCCAGTCACTTTGGGATTCTTCAATTACCCCAAGGTCCAGCATTTTCTTTACTTCCAATTTGATTGCTTCCCTCTGGGCTTCAGGTATTCTATATGGCTTTAGATTTATCCTTTTTCCCGGTTCAGTGACAATGTCATGCTCTATTATCGTAGTTCTTCCTGGGACTGAGGAGAAAACATCTTTATTTAATCTGATGAAGTCTTTTACCTCCCTCTTCTGGTGGATAGTCAGGGTTTCTGAGATATTGACTACGGGTTCATTCTCCTCCATTGTAGGGAGGTCTGCTGTTTTTATAGCCACAAGTGTTTCTCTCTCTTTCCACGGTTTAAGTAAATTCACATGGTAAATCTGTACCTCCTTTCACCTCCCAGGCTGTCTTACTTTGTAATTTACTTCCCCCACTCTGTCAATGACTTCATATGGCCCATGCCATGTTGCCAAAAATTTGTTCTCTACAGTGGGAACCAGGACTAGTACTCTGTCTCCTGGATTAAACACACGAACCCTGGCACTTCTATTATAGCTGTTCTGCTGGTGTTGTTGGGCATTTTCCATGTGTTCTCTAACTATGGGCATAATGGCTGTCATCCGATCCTGCATCTGAGTTATATGTTCAATCACACTTCTGTGAGGGGTTGACTCCTGTTCCCAAGTCTCCTTAGCTATGTCTAGCAACCCTCTGGGGTGTCTTCCATACAAAAGTTCAAAGGGCAAAAACCCAGTAGAAGCTTGAGGGACCTCTCGGATGGAAAACATTAAATAAGGCAAAAGGAAATCCCAGTTTTTCCCATCTTTATCAATTACTTTTTTGAGCATAGCCTTTAGTGTTTTATTAAATCGTTCTACCAGACCATCAGTTTGTGGGTGATATACGGATGTTTTCAGATGCTTTATATGAAGAAGATTACACAACTCCTTTGTAAGTCTCGACATAAATGGAGTGCCTTGGTCTGTTAATATTTCTTTGGGAATCCCAACACGGCTAAACATTAACATTAACTCCTTAGCAATTGCTTTTGCTGAAGTAGTACGCATGGGTATTGCCTCAGGGTAACGTGTAGCATAGTCTACTATTACCAATATATACTGATGCCCCCTTGCAGACTTTACAAGAGGACCCACAAAATCCATACCAATGCGTTCAAATGGGACCTCAATTATGGGTAAGGGTACCAAGGGGCTACGGTATGCTGTAAGAGGGGCAGTTAATTGGCATTCAGGACAAGAAGAACAATAGTTTGTGATAGATGCCATTACACCTGGCCAATAAAACCTCCTAAGAATTCTCTCTCTGGTTTTTTCAATCCCCAAGTGCCCCCCAAGTATGTGGCTATGTGCCAGATTTAATACAGTGTGTCGATATGCCTGGGGTACTAACAGCTGTTTGACAGACTCCTTTTTCCCAACTCTGTACAGTAAATCATTTTCCACTTCAAAGTATGGATAGGGGAGCGCTTTATCAGTATTGTTACAAACTGCTATTTGTGACTGGCCCTTTAAATGGAAGGTTGCCCTGCTTCCCTGGATTTTGGAGAAGCCTATTTGCCAGCCTCCTTCCTCATGACTATGGCCCCTGGAAGATTGTGCCCCTGAGAGTATATTGACTTTTGTTGGGTGTGTGTGGCCCTTTGGGAACTGTCTGGGGACATATTGTGACTTTGGTGAACAATGCCCCCTTTAAGACTATGTCCCCAGACCTGTGAAATGACTTGTCCCTGGCTTTCTCCCACTTGGTTCAGTTTCATTGTGTGCCATTAAGAGTTAAATTTTGTTCAGCTTCAAGAAACCTATTCTAAATACAAGTCTGCTGGGATTAGCTCTAATTAGGTTTAGTGATCAACTTTCCCATTGTCTAATCAGACTAGTATTGATAAGGTGGACTGCATTGTTTTATTGTGTGTAATGTTATCTGTTGAAGTAAATGTTGTGGCCTGTCAAAGGGAGTGTCTCTCTATCTAATATCAAATGTGTGATGGGGGATTTTATGCCTCCCCCTGAGAGTGTCCTGTTTGCATGTAACCTCAATAAAAAGGAGGCTGTGTGCTCCAGCACATCAGACCTATTTCTGTCCCTCTAACTTGCAGCTTTGACTCATGTTTGTAGGGGACAGCTTCAGCTATAATCACTACAGGGATTGCTATGCTTTTCATACTCCTTTAGCTACGGGGATTGCTACAGAAGGAAGAGGTTCACCTACTGGAGCCTGGTCGTAGGTCCAGGGCGCAGAGCAGACGGCGAGATACCAGCCCAGCAGCGGTGGTTCATAGAGTCTGCGTTACTTATGGTGGCTACGCAGCAGTTAGAGTGACTACAGTGCTGCTGCTCCTTTGGGGAGCGCTAGGAGCATCCTTTTCTACGGTCCAACTTCCAGCCAGCCTGGAGGCAACCGTAACATTTGGCGGCAGCGGTGGGATTGGCGTCCTAGCGCAAGGAGCAGCACCACAACAGCACTGGTATCGTAGGAGAGTAATTGAGGGAAACGCTAGCCACTGCGCAGCGTCCCTACCTACAGCAGCATGGAGCTGACAAGATACTGGTCAGAACCATGTGAAGAGCACCTCAACCGGATCCGTCGCTATGAGGGCGCGGATTTCGTTCCAGAGGTAAAGAGGCGGCTAGTCCGATATGGTCCAGACCCTGCGCAGGAGGTAGTCAGTCGCATCATCCGGGAATTGGATACGGAGAACAAAGCGGCACAAGCCTTTGAGCGCCAACTGTGGAGTTTGAGGGTATGGACACCTGGTCTCTCTCCCCAGCCGCAGCATGTTCCACAGGGAGAGGAGAGCAGCGACCTCCCTCCCCAGTGGCAGTATACTGTGCAGAGGGAAGAGACAACCGGTCTCCTTCCCCAACCCCAACCAGAGATACCAGAGGAAGCAGGCCTCATAGACTGGTCCTGGGAGGACCCCCAGCAGGCAGGTGGAGATGGGACCGCAGTCTCTCTACCGGCCCTACAGGGATGCTGGGCAGGCGACCCAGATCCCCAGCGACAGACCCAGCTACAGGGAGGGGAGAGCATCGACCTCCCTCCCCAGCCGGAGTGTGCCTTCCAGGGAGAGGAGACAACCGGTCTCTCTCCCCAGCCGCAGCATGTTCCACAGGAAGAGGAGAGCATCGACCTCCCTTCCCAACGGCCGCCGGAGTATCAGGAGGAGGAGGTAAGCCAATCTCCCCCTCCCCAGCTAACTCCTAACTTGGGCCCAGGGTTAACAGTGGAGATGTTAACCCCCACTGACCCCCACGTTCCCTCTGCCACCGGGCAGGACTATGCCCCAATTCCCCCAGCAGAAGAGCTGGCATCAGGACAGAGCGCTGCTGGCCTCTGCCCTACAGACCCCCTTGTTACAGGACTGGCCTGCAAACCCCTCACCCCAGCAGAAGCGCTGGCACCAGGGCAGAGTGCCGCTGGCCTCTGCCCCCCAAGTACCATCAGCTATTTGCCCAGCTGCACCAGGAAGGCAGAGGATGCTACACTTTCATCCTATAACCTGGAACCTACAGGCCAGTGCTACTTGTTGTGGGGGGGCTGCTTTGCTGCTAGTGTTTATTTGTGGGTGGGTTGCGAGACTAACTTAGGCACTGACCGACAGAAGGTCAGGTGCCTTGTTAGTCTCCCTCCAAAAGGGGAGATATGTTACAAACTGCTATTTGTGACTGGCCCTTTAAATGGAAGGTTGCCCTGCTTCCCTGGATTTTGGAGAAGCCTATTTGCCAGCCTCCTTCCTCATGACTATGGCCCCTGGAAGATTGTGCCCCTGAGAGTATATTGACTTTTGTTGGGTGTGTGTGGCCCTTTGGGAACCGTCTGGGGACATATTGTGACTTTGGTGAACAATGCCCCCTTTAAGACTATGTCCCCAGACCTGTGAAATGACTTGTCCCTGGCTTTCTCCCACTTGGTTCAGTTTCATTGTGTGCCATTAAGAGTTAAATTTTGTTCAGCTTCAAGAAACCTATTCTAAATACAAGTCTTGGGATTAGCTCTAATTAGGTTTAGTGATCAACTTTCCCATTGTCTAATCAGACTAGTATTGGTAAGGTGGACTGCATTGTTTTATTGTGTGTAATGTTATCTGCTGAAGTAAATGTTGTGGCCTGTCAAAGGGAGTGTCTCTCTATCTAATATCAAATGTGTGATGGGGGATTTTATGCCTCCCCCTGAGAGTGTCCTGTTTGCATGTAACCTCAATAAAAAGCAGGCTGTGTGCTCCAGCACATCAGACCTATTTCTGTCCCTCTAACTTGCAGCTTTGACTCATGTTTGTAGGGGACAGCTTCAGCTATAATCACTACAGGGATTGCTATGCTTTTCATACTCCTTTAGCTAAGGGGATTGCTACAGAAGGAAGAGGTTCACCTACTGGAGCCTGGTCGTAGGTCCAGGGCGCAGAGCAGACGGCGAGATACCAGCCCAGCAGCGGTGGTTCATAGAGTCTGCGTTACTTATGGTGGCTACGCAGCAGTTAGAGTGACTACGGTGCTGCTGCTCCTTTGGGGAGCGCTAGGAGCATCCTTTTCTACGGTCCAACTTCCAGCCAGCCTGGAGGCAACCGTAACAAGTATTAATGGGGGTGCCATTTCTTATGGAAATATAGTTTCTAGCCACAGCTAAAGTTGGATCCTCCCATTGTGCAGCCCTAAAGTTACTTGGGCTAACCTCTAGGTCAGTTATTTCTACATCAGGTTCAGATATATTAGATTGACCTGTATTATTCTGTTCAGTATTACCTCCAACTAGGGTTTCCATAGGGGGTTGAGTGTTTCCCTCTAGCAGGAGTTATTTTGTCTAAGTCATCCCCCAATAAATCAGAAAAGGGAAAGTCACAAACAGCGCCCTCTACTGAATCCGGTGAATTTTCCTCAGCAGCATCCCATAGATTAAAAAAATGGGGAAAATCTCTGCCTATTATCATTTCATGGACTAATCTATCCACTAAACCAACTCTATGATTTATAGGGCCATTTTGAGTTTCAATAAGTACTTTAGCAGTTGGATACTTGTGTATGTCCCCATGGACACAAGCAATATCTAGGTTCTGGTAATTATCAATAGGAGTATTTCTCAACAGACCCCTGTCTATGAGCGTAACCATGCTACCAGAATCCAGTAAAGCTTTAATTTCATTTCCCTCCACCCTTACAGTGCACCAAGGGTGGCCATTTAAACAATCATTTTTGGTAATTGCATATACTGAGCGAGTGTACAATGAATAATTGTCTCTCATATTGCCAACATTACATTCCATAGCAACATCATTCTCAGGGCAGTCCTTTGCAAAATGTCCATACTGTTTACATTGAAAACATTTAATATTAGCATTAGACAACATCTTTGAGGCTATTGTGGACCCTTCCTGCCTCACAAAACTCTTGTCCCTTGCAGTAATGTCCCTCGGGTTGTAAAAACCCATCTGCTCCTCCCGATACCCCCTTTTCCCCGGAACAGTCTTACCCAATTTACTGGGACTCTGGATCTTCGGGGTTCTAGGTCTTTCCTGGTTGGGGATTTGTAGAAACTCTCCGGCAGTCAAATAGCGTTCCACCAGGGCAACTAGACCGTCAGCAGTTTTAGGTTCACTCTGGCTGACCCACCGCCGCAGGGAAACAGGCAATCCTCGCAGGAACCGGTCCATCACGAGCTGTTCCACAATGTGACTAGCTGAGTTGACCTCTGGCTGTAGCCATTTCCTGGCAAGATGTATCAAGTCAAACATCTGTGACCGCACGGCTTTGTCTTGACTGTAAGTCCAGGAGTGAAATCGCTGGGCCCTTACTGCTGTCGTTACTCCCAGGCGGGCCAAGATTTCTGTTTTTAGCTTTTTATAGACACTGGCCTGCTCAGGCTCCAAATCATAATATGCCTTCTGAGGTTCTCCACTCAGAAATGGCGCAAGGAGACTTGCCCATTCAGACGCAGGCCACCCTTCTCTTTCGGCTGTCCTTTCAAAAGCCATCAGGTAAGCCTCCACATCATCTGTAGCCACCATCTTTTGCAAATAGTTACTCACTCTCAGAGTCTTAGAACTGTGTGGAATTTCTGCAGCACACCTGCCCAGTCTTTCAGCTAGGCCTCAAATCTCCTGCTGCATGGTACGTGTGATATTCTGCTGTTCCTCTCTTTGTGTTAATACCAGTTTTTGTAGCACTGCAATATTTTCTTGCTGGCTGGCAGTAGCTTGCTGCTGTGTGGCAGTGGCCTGTTGCTGTGAGGCCGTAGCCTGTAGTAAAGCCTTTACAACTTCCTCCATTTTAAGTGTGGTATTGTTTCCTTAACAGACTATTAGTGTGTTGCCCGCATTCTCCACCATATGTGACCTGGGATCTTGGAAACACACAGTCCTCAAAGCTGGAAACACCACACAAGGTTGTAGCTTTATAAAATACAGTCTGTTTATTATCAGGTCTGGCAAAAAAACAGGCAAAATAAACATAAACAAAACAAAAGAGGCTTGCTCCACTGAGCACTTACTAACAAGTACAACTGTCTGCACTAAGTAGCTTTTCACAAAAGTAATATTGCACAGACCTTTCAAACTTTGTCCTTTAGAGAGAATTCCTCTCAGTCTCTCAGGAGAGTGTTTGCAGTTTTCCTTTACTGCTGGCAAATCTAAATTTCAACCCCTGACTGGGGATTTTATTAGCACCTGCTGTTAATTACCACATGCAGGTGAGTAGCTAGCTGAGTCAGACAGAATTCCTGGACTGGACTTTTTGACATAATGTGCTACTTGCAAACTGCGGGGTGGAGCACTGCAACACTTTTGAGGGAATATAGACACCTTCCATTACTATGCCTTGGGTTCTGTCACAATATATATATTTAATAATTTTTATTATATGGAGTTATTATGAGTGTAAGCGTACTTTGTAATGTATTTTTTATATGTTTAGTGAGAACTTTTTAGTTTGCGAAACAGTTAACAGAGATCTAAAGTTGCAGTATTTATTCTAACATAAATCGCGATTACACTCATGCGATCTTGTTTACTTTCAACTCGTAATACAAGCGCTAAGCCCGATGAGAGCAAACCCTCGTGATATACCCCTTATCGTGCAGGCACAAACGCTTGTGCTCAACTTGTAATCTAGCCCTGTATGTTACGTATATTTCATAAAACATATATCATAATAGTAAATATAGAGGCACAAGATAGCAGAACGATGTAAAAGTATCACACATACAAAATAAAGACTGTATAAATGAGAAATGTATAAAAAAAACAAAATGTATGCTTACCTGATAAATTTATTTATTTCCGGATATGGTGAGTCCACGGCTTGAGCAACTACTGTTGGGAATATCTCTCCTGGCCAGCAGGAGAAGGCAAAGAGCACCACAGTTAAACTGCTAAGTATCACTCCCTTACCCACAACCCCCAGTCATTAGACCGAAGGGGAATGTAGAAAAAGGAGTAACACAAGGTGTAGAGGTGCCTGAGGTTATAGTCAAAAGAATAACTGTCTTAAAATAAAGGGTAGGGCGGTGGATTTACCATATCTGGAAATAAATACCTTTATCAGGTAAGCATACATTTTGTTTTTCTTTCCTAAGATATGGTGAGTCCACAGCTTGAGTAATTACTGTTGGGAACCAGTACCCAAGCTAGAGGACTCAGATAGATAGGGAGGGACAAGACAGACAGTCCTAAACAGAAGGCACCACCGCTTGAAGAACCTTTCTCCCAAAAGAAGCCTCAGTCAAAGCAAAAGTATCAAATTTGGAAAATTTGGAAAAAAGTATGTAGAGAAGACCAAATTGCAGCCTTGCAAATTTGTTCCACAGAAGCTTCATTTTTGAAAGCCCAAGAAGAGGAAACAGCTCTTGTGGAATGAGCCGTAATTCTCTCAGGAGGCTGCTGTCCAGCAGTCTCATAAGCCAAACAAATTATACTTCATAACCAAAAAGATAGAGTTGTAGCTTTCTGACCATTACTTTTCCCAGAGAAACAGACAAAGAGGGCAGAGGACTGGCGAAAATCCTTAGTCGCCTGTAAGTAGAATTTAAGAGCATGTACAACATCCAAATTGTGTAACAAACGTTCTTTGGAAGAAGGAGGATTAGGACACAGAGAGGGAACAACAATTTCCTTATTGATATTTCTATTAGAAACAACCTTAGGAAGGAAATCTAACTTAGTACGAAGAACCGCGTTATCAGCATGAAAAATAAGATAAGGGAAATCACACTGCAGAACTGAGAGTTCCGAGACTCTTCGAGCAGAAGAGATAGCAACAAGAAACAAAACCTTCCAAGATAACAACTTAATGTCTATGAAATGCAACAGCTCAAACTGAGCCAGCTGTAAAACTTTAAGAACAAGGTTAAAGCTCCAAGGAGGAGCAGCAGACTTAAAGACAGACCAAGGCCTGACTTTAAGATTGCACATCTGGCACATCCGCCAATCGTTTATGTAGTAAAACAGATAAAGCAAAAATCTTACCCTTCAGGGTACTGACTGACAATCCATTCTCCAGGCCTTCCTTAAAGGATTACTTTCTGTTATAATTTTTAAGCCAAACAACTAACATATTAAAGTTAATAAACATTAATTATTGTATGCTAATTAATTAAAACCTACTGACCTATATTTTCTCCAAAACGAAGTTTCATAACGTTATAAAAGTTATATATTTTATTCCCCGATGATGTCACGTTATCCTGCCCACTATTTTCAGCACTGTGTGTTCAAAATACTTAAACCAATGAAATTGTGTTTAAAGCGCCATTTTGAAAACTAGGTATTGTAAACGGATTGGTACAGAGCAAAGGATACCCACGGAGTGGGTTTGGAAAACAATTACATTTGCAGACAAGATTTCTGATATACGGTAGAGATATGTTAATGAAATGCTATTGATAAAAAGCGTATTTGGGGTAGTTAGTTAGTAACAGGCATAGAAAATATTTACTTACAGTGGCCCTTTAAGAAAAGATAAAATTCTAGGAATTCTAATTCTACTCCAAGAGTACCCCTTGGATTCACACCAATAAAGATATTTACGCCATATCTTATGGTAAATCTTTCTAGTAACAGGCTTGCAAGCCTGAATCATGGTCTCAATGACCGACTCAGAGAAAACAAAAATTATGCTTACCTGATAATTTAATTTCCATCTGTATGGGAAAAATCCACAGCTGCATTCCTTACTTGTGGGAAATACTGAACTTGGCCGCCAGGAGGAGGCAAAGACACCCCAGCCAAAGGCTCAAATACCTCCCCCACTTCCTCATAACCCCAGTCATTCTGCCGAGGGAACAATGAAAAGTAGGAGAAATATCAGGGTGAAAAAGGTGCCATAAGAAAAAAATTCAAATTTAGGGACGCCCATCGGAGAACACGGGCGGGAGCTGTGGACTCTTCCCATACAGACGTAAATTAAATTATCAGGTAAGCATAATTTATGTTTTCCATCTTAATATGGGAAGATTCCACGGCTGCATTCCTTACTTGTGGGAAACATATACCCAAGCTCTAGAGTACACGGAATGCTAACGGGAGGGAAAAAAGAGAGGCGGACCCTAATCTGAGGGCACCACAGCCTGCAAAACCTTTCTCCCGTAGGCTGCTTCAGCAGACGCAAAAACAACAAACTTGTAAAATTTTGGAAAAAGTATGTAAGGAGAACCAGATAGCCGCATTACAAATCTGATCCATAGAGGCCTCATTTTTGAAGGCCCAAGAGGAACCATTGCTCTCGTAGAATGAGCCGTAATCCTCAGAGGAGGCTATATGCCCGCTGACTCTATGCTAAACGGATGACACTCCTCAGCCAAAAAAATAAGGAAGTCGAAGAGGCCCTCTCAACCCTATGCTTCCTAGAAAGGAGAACAAACAGCGAAAGAAGTTCGTCTAAATTCCATCGTGGCCTGAAGATAGAACTTCAAGGCACAAACCACATCCAGAATTACGTTATAAACGTTCCTTCGACGAAGAAGGATTAGGACATAAGAAAGCAACCACAATCTCTTGATTGATGTTGCGAATTGACACAACCTTAGGAAGAAAACCTAACTTGGTTCGTAGAACAGCCTTATCGGCATGAAAAGCCAGATAAGGAGGGATGCATTGCAGGGCAGCAATCACAGATACCCTGTGCGCATAAGCAACAGCCAGTAGAAAAGGAACCTTCCAAGACAACAATTAATGTCTACTTCATGCATAGGCTTCAACGGAGCCTGTTGCAAAACTTTAAGAACAAGATTTAAACTCCAAAGAGGAGCCTTAGATCTAAACACAGGTCTGATCCCAGCAGAGCCTTAACAAACAGCTGCACATCTGGAAGCTGAGCGAACCTCTAGTGCAGCAACACAGACAGGGCCGAAAACTGTCCCTTCAGGGGACTTGCAGAAAAGCCCTTCTCCAGTTCATCCTAGAGAACATAATAAGTAGGTCCTCCACACCTTATGATAGCAACCAGGTAATGAACTTGAATGAGAGTAAAAATAACGCTCTCAGAAAACCCTCTCTTGGCTAGGACTAAGCGTTCAATCTCCACACAGTCAGCCTCACAGTATCTAGACATTGATAAACAAAGAGACCTTGGTCAGCAGATCCCTGCGACAAGGTAACTTCCATGGAGGAGATGATAACATCCCCACTAGATCCGTGAACCATATCCCTTGCAGCCAAGATGGAGCAATCAGTATCACTGATGCCTGCTTGACCCGAGCCACTACACTAAGAAGTAGTGGTAATGGCCGGAAAGTATAAATTAGATTGAACCTCCAAGGCACCGCTAATGCATCTGTTAGCTCCGCCTGAGGATCCCTGTACTTTGACCCATAGCTGGGTAGCTTGGTATTGAGACGTCATAAGATTTCCTCTTGCAAATCTCTGCAAACACTCGGGATGGAGAGACCATTCCCCCGGATGAAAGGATTGTCTGCTGAGGAAATCCGCTTCCCAGTAGTCCACACCCGGAATGTGGGTCTCCCCCACACCAGAATCTGAGATACTTCCCTCATAACTAGGGAGCTTCTCGTTCCCCCCTGATGGTTCATGTAAGCCACCGAGGATATATTGTCTGGTTGGAATCTGTTTAACTGGGACGAACCCAGCAGAGGCCAAGCCTTCAGAGCATTGTATATTACTCGAAGATCCAAAATGAGATCAGGAGGGAGCTTTACCCCCTGAGACCATAAGCCCTGTGCCTTCCTGGCACCCCAAACAGTTCCCCATCCTGACAGACTTGCAACCGCAGTCACAATCACCCAGGATGGTCTTGAGACGGACGTCCCTCTGGACCAGTGATCCGGACAAAACCACCAAGAGAGTGATTCTCTCGATCGGTTGTCCAGAGAAATCTGTTGAGACAGATCCGAATGATCGCCGTACCACTACTTCAGCATTCACAGTTTCAACAGTCTGAGGTGAAACCAAAGGAAATGATGTCCATGCTGGACACCATGAGACCAATCACATCCATACACCGAGTCACAGATGGCCTTAAGGAGATCTGGAGGGCAAGATATGTTGAAGCTAGCTTACAACGTCTCTGGTCTGTTAGAAATATTCTTATGTCTATGGAGACTATTATAGTACCCATGAATTCTACCCTGGTACTCGATACAAGAGAACTCTCTCTAGATTATCTTCAATCCATGGGATCAAAAAAGACAAAAGGAGAGAATCCGAATGGTCCACTCTTCGAAAAATTTCTTGGAGCCGTATCTAGACCAAACGGAAGGCAATAAACTGGAAGTGCTGGTCCAGGGATGCAAACCTTAGGAACTGGAAGAGGTCCTTGAGGATTGGTACTTAAAGGGAGCATCCTTCAGATCTATCGTGCTTATGAACTGCCCTTCTCGAACGAGGGGAAGAATGGACCTTATTGTCTCCATCTTGAACGAGGGGACATTTAAAAACTTGCTTAAGCACTAAAGGTCCAGAATCGGACGGAAAGTTCCCTCCTACTTAGGGACCACAAAAAGGTTTGATAGTATCCCAAACCTTTCATTGCGATAGGCACCGGGACAATAACTCCTAAGAGGACAGATTCCTAAGAGGACAGGAAGACAGAAAGAATCTGTCCTTGGGTGGCTGAGACTTAAAACCTATCTTGTAACCCTGAGCTATGACCTCCAGGACCCATGGATCCTGCACATCCCTGAACCAAGAGCTCTTGGTTTGCTCTGGCTTAGCGGAGGACTGCTGACATGGGCTTTATCAAAACAAAAAGAATGAAAACCGTCCCTTAGTTCATATACTCTTGCCCCCTGTGACCGTGGAGATAATTGAGTCCAGGCCTGGACCAAACAAAATCATTCCCTTAAAGGGGAGGGAAGAAGTCTAGACGTAGAAGTCATATCCGCAGACCATGACTTCAGCCAGAGCCCGGTGGGTCTGAAAAGAAAAAGCTGAAGCCATAGCATTCAAGCGAATAATCAGTCACAGATAAAGTATTAGCAACCCTCAAGGCCATAAATCTTTCCTGAGTAACGTCGAGGGGACTCCACCCCGATCAAATCCTATAAGGAGTCACACCAGAAGGTAGTTTCTCCAGTAACCGCGGCAACAGCCGCCGGCGGTTGAAACAAATATCCTGTATGTTGAAACATCTTTCTTAACAGAGTTTCCATCTTTTATCATGGGCTCTTCAAATGAACAACTATCCTCAAGAGGGATAGTAGTACGTTTATCATGGATGAAGATAACGCCATCCCATTTAGGGATGGAACCTCACAACTCCATTGAGAGTCCAGAACCGGGAAGAATTTGTTAAAGGAAGAAGAGGGGAAAAAGGAATCCAATCTGGGAAGAAGTGCAATATGTAACCTTTGGCTTGCACTTAGCAGGGCGAGGTAAAGCATTAAAGGTTGCAGACACCGCCGTCTGAACTGCGCAGTAACGTCTGGTGAAAAAAGGCCCCCTCCAGGTGGAGGATCAGCAATGCGACGGGAAAACTACATGTGTAGAGAGATAAGAATGTAGGGTACGCACCTCACTAGACGACAACTCCTCAGAGGTGGATGGCTCTGTGGTATCAAACATGTTTGATATTATCACATTATCAAGGCATATGGAACATAATTGAGAAGGCAGTACTAAGGCCTCCACATCAAATAAACAGGAATTACTCTTTAGGAATAGAGGGAAGGCCCTCTAAAGTAACAGAATCCTCCATCACTAGTGCAATAACCGGAGAACTAGAAAAATAAAACATCTTATTTTATTCAAAAAACTGCACCTTTAAACCCCAATGGCTGGGGCACTCACCACCTCCTATGACCCAGACAGTACAAAGATTTTTCTCGGTCAGGAAAGAGGGAATGAATCACATGGTGCACAATGCAGGTCCGTCCCTGCTAAGAGAAAAAGCACACCAGCTTGTAAGCTGCATGGCTCTCAAAGTGAAAGTGAAACCTGTATATTCCATAACAGCCTATGAGCCCATAACATCTCACACATAAAAGCAGCATAACATCGAATAAACAATATAAGATTATTCCCCCCTGTTTAATAATCCCCCTCAGGAGATATTAACCCTTGATTCTATATAGATAAAAGGAATCACACTGTGACCCTGTCTACTTGCGTTATCATATATGTATAAAATATGAAACGATCTTACCAGAATCTACACCATGGAACAGGAAGAACCACGGCCCTTCAAGTGTGACAGATAATAGCATCGCTTCTGACATGGACTTGAGTGAAAAAAGTAGGCAGCGAAACTCGTCAACGCTGATTGCCTATGGAGCTGTTAATATGAGTCGGGATGGTTTCGCAGAAAGACTCTCCCTGCATCTCCGGACTCTAACTTTCATCCATGTTCTCACTGAGAGGCTGACAGGACTAAAACTCCAGTCCCATCTCGAAGAGTACTACCCTCCATAAGAGACTACTCCGAAACACTTCTCTGCCAACCTCCTGTGACAAAAGGCATGACTGGGGTTATGAGGAAGTGGGGGAGGTATTTAAGCCTTGACTGGGGTGTCTTTTCCTCCTCCTGGTGGCCAGGTTCAGTATTTCCTACAACTTTGAGAAACTTGCTTAGACATTTCAAGTCTAGAATGGGACGGAAAGTTCCCTCTTTTTTGGGAACCACAAATAGGTTGGAGTAGAACCTGAGACCCTGTTCCTGCACTGGAACTTGAACTATCTCTTCCAGGGAGGAAAGATGTTGTATAAATTTCAAGAACTCCTCTCTCTTTATCTGGTCTGCAGATAATCTTGAGAAATGGAATCTGCCTCTGGGAGGAAAAGTCTTGAATTCCAATTTGTAACCCTGGGATACTATGTCCACAGTCCAGGGATCTGGGACATCTCATATCTAGGCTTGAGAGAACTGAGAAAGTCTGCCCCTCCACCTGATCCGATCCCGGATCGGGGGCAAACCCTTCATGCTGATTTGGAATAAGCTGCGGGTTTCTTTGATTGTTTCCCCTTGTTCCAAGACTGATTGGGTTTCCAAGAAGACTTGGATTGTTCCTGCTTGGAAGAAGAAGGGGAAGGCTTTCCTCTGAAGTTACGAAAGGAATGAAAATTACTCTGACATCCTTTGGGCCCATTCTTCTTATCTTGAGGTAGAAAAGACCCTTTTTCACCCGTAATATCAGAGATAATTTCTGCCAAACCGAGTCCAAACAAGGTTTTACCCTTGTAAGGAATTGCCAGAAGCTTGACTTTAGAGGAGACGTCCACAGACCAGGATTTCAACCATAACGCCCTGCGGGCTAGGACAGCAAAACTAGAAGTTTTAGCTCCTAGTCTAAGAACCTGTAAAATTGGACAGCTTAAGAGCTTTAATCCTATCCTGAATTTCATCCAAGGAAGTCTCTACTTGAAGAGAATCAGACAAGGCGTCGAACCAATAAGATGCCGCACTAGTCACAGTGGCAATACACACTGCAGGTTGCCATTGGAGACCTTGATGAACAAAAATCTTTTTTAAATAAGCCTCCAGCTTCTTGTCCATTGGATCCTTAAAAGAGCAGTTATCTTCAATAGGAATAGTGGTTCTCTTAACCAGAGTAGAAATGGCCCCTTCAACTTTGGGTACAGTATACCAAGGTTCTTTAATGGAGTCCTCGACAGGAAACATTTTCTTGAAAATGGGAGATGGGGAAAAAGACACCCCTGGTTTCTCCCATTCCTGTGAGATAATCTCCCTTGCACGGTTGGGCACAGGAAAAACCTCCGAAGTGGAAGGTTCATCAAAGAAACTATTAAGTTTACTAGATTTCTTAGAAGTGACAGCGACAGGGGTATCGGAGTCATCTAAAGTAGCTAGAAAGTCCCAATGTATCTTCCTCATCAGACTTATGAGAAAGGGCAACTTGGGAAGCAGAACTGAGGACAGGCACCTTACTTTCTGAATTTCTAGATTTCCTCTTGCGTTTTCCCTGTAATCTGGGAATGTCAGCTAATGCCGCAGATACCGCTGAAGATACCTGTGCAGCAATTTCTGCTTTTAAATAAACTCCACTAAGAGTTATAAAGGTACTGCAGGACACTGCATGTGATGCCATTGAGGCTTGGAATGTAGCAGGAGAAAGCTGAGGTATTAGTTTAACAGCATCATCCTGAAAGACATTAGGCTAAAAAAAATTACCTTTATTTTGCAAGGTTTTCTTGACACATGAAGAACAAAATTGCATAGGAGCTGCAATTTGTGCATCTAAACATAATAAGCATGAATTCATGAGAGCAGGCTTTTGTTCCATATCAGACATGTTGTGAAACAGTAAATAAACTTGTACAGATAAGTTTCAAAGATTTTAATATTCAATTAAAATAAGCCAAGGAAAAAATACACTTAAAATTTTATCCCAAATTAGGATAGACCCCCAGCTAAAATTATGTGAGAATAGTTAAGAAAAAACTTTTAATAAACATCAAATAAACTTCTAAAATACCTCTCAGGCAACCCCACACCTTAATTACTGAGGTGCCTTACCGCTACAAATTAATACCGGATCACCCAGAAATGGAGAAAAACAACTTTTTCCTCAGAATCGTTATGAAGTAAAGCTGGTCATTGGACCACAACTGCCGAGCTCAAATTACTGCTGCGACACAGAGAGGCACCACTTCCTGGTACACTGAGTACCAGAAATATCAGTTTTTCAAACCTGACAGTTTAAAATGTTGCTTCGTTTTATTTTAAAGCAAAGGGGAAATGAGTAAACTGCTGTAATAGAAAATCCAGCCTTACTTTCATTTTAAACTTGTATTGTTTTATCAAGTTAATGTGTGTCAGAAAATAAAGCCTAATAAAAACATTTTACACTTTCATTTTAAAAGAGTTTAAATGTTAGTCTCACATATGCTACAGTAGCTGCTTCATGCCCCGCTGTAACCAATACAATAGGATTATCTACGTCCCAATGGAAAAAGCAGTGTCTTTTAATTTGCTAAGTGCATGGTCTCCCCAACTGGAAGAAAAAGCACTTACCTGCTCCGCTGTCCGGCATGTAGACAGTTACAAAGTATGAGAAGACACAGTTCTTCACAGAGACCTTTGAAAAAGAAAGAACAGAGTAGCCAATTCTGACTTTCTAAACTAGGGCAGCAATTGTTAGGAAAACACAGTAAGTACCTCTTTACAAGTTCCTAACTGCTTTAAAGTCACCACTACCCGACAGCAAGGAATGGCGTGGAATATGGCTATACCCCAAAACTGGCTTGTAGATGAAAATTTTCTTTAGACACCTAAACTTCACCTCTTCCATGCACCGAAGGCAAAGAGAATGACTGGGGGTTTTGGGTAAGGGAGTGATACTTAGCAGTTTAACTGTGGTGCTCTTTGCCTCCTCCTGCTGGCCAGGAGAGATATTCCCAACAGTAATTACTCAAGCCGTGGACTTACCATATCTTAGGAAAGAAATGTGTATGTATATATATATATATATATATATATATATATATATATATCCACACACATACGTATAAAAACCAATTCAGGGCTCACGTTTATAATAAAGTGAATAAAATGTAAATAAAAGGAGGGGGCATGTCCAAGCAGTGGCTCTGTGCAGTCGCACTTTTCTAAGCTCTGGGAGAAAAAGCATATAATCCGCCGATTTTTGCTCCTATTTTACAGCTTACACTACCAGTACAATTCACATTGTACTTACTCAGACCAGCACTCTACAATAATTTTCAAATAGCTGTGTTTATGACCCCCGAGTTGGAAACAGAAAATTGAAGCCTGGTGCCGCGGCTACAACACAGGCAGCGCCTCCTCCCTCCTGGAATTTCCAGGGGTAATCTGCCAGACCCGATTAGCACGAATATATACAGCGACACCTCTTTAAACATCTGATACCTTTTGGAGCGAACATACAATCCCAACCGGAGCAGTTATTCTGCAGACTCTGTCGCAATACCCAGTCAGCCATGATGCAAACAGCAGACCCATCTATCACCTCGGACCCACTTATGGCCAAGTTGGAGGCTTTGTTTCAAGCTTTGATAGAGAAAGAACCTTCAGAACAGGACATACAACTCTTAATGGAAAAAGTAACACCTATAATTGCTGCGGAATCAACACCATATTATCCAAGGTAGAAAAGACTGAGCCAGCATTACAACAAGAAGAGGTTAGTCCTACACTTATACCCAGCAATGGAATATCTACCTATCCAGGTGATTGCTTCACAATATCATCTAGATCAGCACTTGCAAGGAGCATGTACAGCATATTAGATAACATGCTATGGCAAGACCCTCAAACCAAATTCCTCTTGCCGAAAGCAGATTTAATGAGACGGTCACACGCCGTCATTTCTTTCAAGATGGCGCCTTACACCATGCTGTGCAAAAATTCAGAGTAGAAGCTGGCTCCTATCCTCACAAATGGAAGTAAAGATCAAGAACCACTCCATATAATATCAACAAATTGCACCGGAATACATGGAATTACAACCCGCGTCAGAATGGAACCTGGAGACGGTGCCACTGATGCAGGTGCTTGGGGGAGAGGCAGCCCCTGGGGGGCCATGGACTTTGTGGGGCTTAACTCCTCTTACAACAGTACTACTCCGGAGGTTAACCAAATCCTATCTCAAGGCACTGAGGATTTTGCTACATTACGAAGCAGCCTGGGAACTGTGATCCCTAAAAAATACCTTCTGATGCCACATTCGCTAAAGTTATACATTTATTGAAAGGGGCCAGCCAGCACACTTCATATGAAATCTATAAGGACAATATAGATACGACCATTCAGAAGGCAGGTTCAGGGGGATGAGGACTAAATTGTAATTCTCCACTGCCAATACTCTCTGCCATAGAAAATCTAGGTTGTTATATTGTACAGTTAGATGTTGTTTGACTTTATATTATGTTTTGGGTTAAGCTAAATATGTTCTGTTTGCACACTGCTATATGCCAACACACACATTAAAGGGCAACTATAACTACATAATACTGAAGCAGCACAAGATACAGCACTAATGTAATTTATGGTAGACATTATCAGTAGTTTTCCTTTCCTACAGTATACAAGCAGGTTATTGGAAATACACATAACCTAAGGGCACATACACCACAGGTTTAAATTACTACCTCTCGCACGGCTGTCGGCAGCTGCTGCGACCGAGAGAAAACATTTATATCTAATAGTGGTAAGGATGTGTCATACCAGATATTAAAAAGCGTTGCCCACCCATGTATAGATCCTTACGCAGGGGAGAACTAAACTACTGAAAATATATGGAAAGATCATAAGTTACAAATATCATAGAACTAAATTGTCCACTCTTTCTACCCTTAGAAAACAACCCCTCTACTGGCCACGTATATACCACAACTGTTGTTTACTTGAAACTAGACATGTGCGATTCATTTCGGATCGATTCGAAAATTCGGCCGAATTCGTAAAATTCGGGATTTGGATCGATATGAATTTCCGAATTAAAATACTGCCGAATCTACCGAATAAATCCGAATTAGTTTGGATTTATTCGGTAGATTCAGATGGCCATGGATTACACTAGTATTGTACAGTATATTAGGTTATATCACTCTGCTATGGGTTACACCTAATATACTGTACATAATACTAGTCTAATCCCACCTAACACTTACCTAAATTCCGAATTTCCGAACCGAATCCAGCCGAATTTCTTCGAATCCGAATGAATCCGAAACGAATCCGAACCGAATCGATTCAAATTTCTCCGAATTCGAATCAGTCCGAACCGAAATTCGACAAATTTCGAATCGATCCGAACCGAATTTTTTTGCCATGCACATATCTACTTGAAAAAAGTCAATAAGTGGCCCAGATAAAGCTGCCAAGAACATCATATAATAAGTATGGTTTTAAAGCATTTACTCTAACTGAAACATTTTAGACTAGGTGTCACTTGAAACAATGATAATTTACATGTATCTGGTAACCTGCATCTCTACATGACAAATTCATACCATATATTCATTTTTCTGAAACAATGAGAAGCACTTTTTCTTTATTTTCCTTTGGGTGTTCACATTTTGTTGTTTATATGAAAATTATGCTTACAGTAATTCCCTAGCTTTCATTTCTATTACTACATTAGGACAAAAAGTGTCCAACAGCATACTGGGGACAAAAAGAGGACAGACTTGCTTTGAATACATATTTATTTAACGAATATGAGGTCAATATTTGTATAATTGTATTCTTTACTGTCAATGTAACTTTATTTTCTTTGTATTGTCCTCAATAAAAAATGTAGAATAAAAAAAATGTAAATAAAAGGAATCTAAAACATAGAGGATGCTCCCTCTCTTTTAAATGGACAACACATTGAAAATTACTACGTAAATACATATAATTAGTATGGGTCCATCTACAACATACGGTTAAAACTACAGCAATAAAAATTAAATACTTAAGAACATTTAAAAAATAAATCCATGAGAAAATTATTAAGAAGTGGGCATAGAAACAGAGTTATATAGAAATTGGCATTCAAACCTCCACCGAATATGCAGTCTAAATAAAAAATCTTGGCTCTAGAACCATCTGTAATGCCATGCCTACAAGCCTTGCATGTACCACATGGAAAAAAACTCCTAGTTTCTTTCCTTCCAAATCCCTATCATGGAGATTATTTATTTTGTAATGGATGCTAGGGGCCAGAATAGTTTTTTTCTCTAGGGGCTGGCTGTAGGTGTTCTAGAGGTGTAGTCCTATAACACCTGTGAAATATCTCTTCTCATGTTTGTATCTTCTTGCTATTTCAAAGCTGATGAGGTTGTCTTGTTTGGATAAATCTAGTTGAAGCATTCATGATAGAGGTGGGATTTGGGAAGGCCATTTAAGAGTAGGTTGCAATAGTCAATATGGGGCAAAATTAAAGGGACATAATACTCAAATGCTAAATCACTTGAAACTGATGCAGTATAACTGTAAAAAGCGGACACGAAAATATCACCTGAGCATCTCTATGTAAAAAAGGAAGATATTTTACTTCACAATCTCCTCAGCTCAGCAGAGTAAGTTCTGTGTAAAAAGTTATACTCAGCTGCTCCCAGCTGCAGGTAAAAATAAAAAAAAATGAAGAAATGAACAGCAGCCAATCAGCATCAGCATTGCTGAGGTCATGAACTCTTACTGTGATCTCATGAGATTTGACTTAACTCTCATGAGATTTCATAGTAAGCTTCCTTTACCTGATTGGTGAAATAATATGAGAGTTCACGATGCTCATCCCCTAAGATGTCCCAGGACAGACACACTAAAATGCTGCTTAGAAATCCTTTACAATGGGAGGTGGCTACTGAGGAACTTTTGAGGTAAAATATCTTTCTTTTTTACATAGAGATGTTCAGGAGATATTTTCTAGTCAGCTTTTTACAGCTATACTGCATCACTTTCAAGTGTTTAAACATTTGGGTATTATGGCTCTTTAAGGAATAATTTAGGAATAATTTAGTATTTTTGTAGTTCCTTGGGTAAGAAAAGGACAAGTTCTATATATGTTGCGTAGGTATGCAGGATTTGGTAAGCGCTTGTAAACGTGGAGTGAATGTGAGAGTCCTGTGTGAAACCAAAACAGCAGACATGGGATGATGTTTTGAGAATAGAGTCTCCTACAGAAAGAGAAATGTCAGGTATGCGGGTTCTAGGAGAGAGCTCTATTTTAGACATAATCATTTGGAGGTGGGGCGAACAAATCCATAAGGAAATTGCAGAGGGACAGATGGTAATGTGGTTGAGTAAAGAGGTAGAGATTTCCATAAAGGAAAGATAGATTTGGGTGTCATCAGCATACAAGCGGAATATAGGTTTTACAAGGGAAGAGGTATAGAAAGGAAAAAAAGCAAGGGACCCTTGACAAATCCTTGTGGTACCCCAGTTGAGGTAAAGGATTGGAAGATATGCTATTTGAGAGATAGGAATGAACCAGGAGAGAGCTGTGTCTATGATGACATTTATTACTCTGTGTAATATATGGAACAGATATCTAGTACAGTATTGCACAAAGGAATTCCAGCATATGATGACACCAGTATGTAGAGTCACAGAGGAGCCTACACCACCTGTTAACATATCCTGCATTATACAGTATATAGTATTACATGAAGGGCATTCCACCGTGCTGCACCTCATGCATTGAGAATTATCTATAATACTCCAAAAATATATTCCACTATACATTAGCATATCCTGCACAATACAATGACATTCAACCACAGATTGGTATCTCAGAACCTTACAATATGCAGTACTTTAAGAGGCACTTCTCTGTATGTTGGCATAACTTACACCATATATATAGAATCAGATAAAGTTATACCACCTATATTATACAATAAATAGTTCCACAGACCATTATTTCATCACATGATGGCATCTAATGCACTATGTAGTACCAAAAAAGGAAATTCCACCAAATGTTGGTATCTCCCATAACAGTGTTTTGCAACGCTAGTCCCCAAGTACCCCTAACAGGGCAGATTTTCATTATACCTTAACTAGAGCACAGGTGAAGTAATCAGTAACCAGAGACATTCCCCATATGGTGATACCTCATGCTTTGTACATGAAGCTCCACAATATCCTGCACTATATAGCATATAATATTACAGGACATTCTACCATTTTGTTTTCTCATTCTTTAAAGGGACAGTCAACACCAGAATTTTTGTTGTTTATAAAGATAGATAATCCCTTTATTACCCATTCCCCAGTATTGCATAACCAACACAGTTATAGAAATACACTTTTTACCTCTGTGATTATCTTGTATCTAAGCATCTGCAAACTGCCCCCGTATTTCAGTTCTTTTGACAGACTTGCATTTTAGCCAATCAGTGCTCACTCCAGGGTAACTTCACGTGCATGAGCTCAATGTTATCTATATGAAACACATGAACTAATGCCCTCTAGTGGTCAAAATGCCTTCAGATTAGAGGCAGTCTTTAAAGTCTAAGAAATTAGCATATGAACCTCCTAGAATTAGCTTTCAACTAAGAATATAAAAGAACAAAGCAAAATTGGTGATAAAAGTAAATTGGAAAGTTGTTTAAAATTACATTCCCTATTTAAATCATATAAGTGTTTTTTGGACTTGACTGTCCCTTTAAGTCTTAGATAGGTACCCCACCATATGTAATCAAATCCTGCTTAATACAATATGTATTGTCACCTATCAATAATATGTTGGTATATCCTGAACATTACAAAATGTTGTACCATAAAAGTAATTTTGCTCTGTGTAGACACATATCAAATAATCTGTAGAATCACATAAAGACATTCCACCATATTCTGTATATAGTAGCAGAGAATACCATTTCTAAAAATGAAAATAAGGTATTAGACCACTTCCAAATTAATCTCTAGATGCTATACTATTTAAGCCTTATATGAATACTTGTTGGCATTCATTTGGTTAATGGTAGCTTATCCTGGTCAAATATAGAGCTTTCAGAACAAGGTTGCAGTGTGTAAAGCAGAACTTGGAGAATTCTTAGCATATTTCACATGCTTTCTGGCAGAAAAGGAAGTTGGAAAGTTGAACCAACCATTGAGAACACATCAGGCAGCTGCAGGATAAAAAGCAGGAAAATAAGCCCTTATTACAAGGTACTTTGATGCACAGGAAGAAAAACATATAGTTCTAAGCAACTTTCGCCAAAAATGGGCTTGGTATTTAAAAGTTTTCAAATGCTAATTTTTGGTAAGGTCTTCTCTCTGTGTATAAATAGTACAGTGTATACACATAGACAGACAGAAAGATAGACTAAGTATGAGCTTATTTGGAGCTCTATACTATACTTGCCTCTAAAATGAAGTCTCCATGAGAAAAATCTAGTATCAACAGGTATTTCATAGTTCTTAAAGAGGCAAGGACCCCAAACGTTCTCTTTCATGATACAGATGATCATACATTTTTAACAACTTTCCAATTTACTTCTATTATCATTTCTGCTTCCTTCTCTTGGTATCCTTTGTTGAAGGAGCAGCAATGCATTACTGGGAGTGAGCTGAACACAACAGTAAGCCAATGACAAGGGGAATATATGTGCAGTCACCAATCAGCAGCTAGCTCCCAGCTTCTGAGCTTCTGCTTTTCAACTAAGGATATAGAGAGAACTAAACAAATTAGATACACTGGAAAGATGTTTAAAATGGTATGTTCTATCTGAATCATGAGGGATAATGTTTGGGTTTCATGTCCCTTTAACCATGAGTATAAAAAGTCTAACTGTAATTCCCTCCCACTGCATATAGAACTAACCAATTCTGTCCCTCTACATCAAACCACTACCTGACTCCTCCCACACCTCAATTGCTCCAACCAACATTCTCAATGACATTCTTTAACTGTGACAGCTACCAAGCACAATTAACCCTAAATAACCCTGTCCATATGCAACCCTAATCCCCTATGTGGTATTCCCTTATCTCAATTACCCTAACCCCAACTTCCCCCACAACTCAATTGACCTCCCCGCAGTACCCATTTGCTCCTCCCTCTACCCAACCTCACTACGTACCCAATAACACCCAAAGAACTAAGAGCTCACTTCACAACAGCTAACCCTCCCTCAAAAAAAATAAAGCAACAGTTTCTTCAGAATCCACCTTCTTCCAGCATTATCTATCTTCAGTGGTTTATGGCCTGAATTCAATGTGGTTCCTATATCTCATAGCCAGCATGAGTAAGAAACCAAAAATCTAGATGTGCCACCTGCAAAATATAGAAAAAAATCAAACCAAAATATAAAGAAACTATAAAAATACTCCCAAAATAATAATATTTAAACTTAAGTCCACATCAGAAGATCAGAGGGAACTCAAAGCTGCTACTCTTGAGAAACCATTTGTACAAGGCCAATGGCGCCACAATGGTGTGGTACCCATTGAACACAATATAAATTAATCAGGAACGCAATACATGCCCAATTGAATCTCATGGTCAGTTATCAGTTCCCCAGCAAGCTAGTCATCTCTGGGTAAGTTCACCGCAACAGTCCTTCAGCAAAAAAGAATCCACAAATAAAAGTAGGTAAAGAAGTGTCCCAAAATAAAGGTATATGGTATACGACCAGGTATTTGACTTCAAAGGGCTATAATATGTTTTACTGTGTATTTACTGTTAATATTTAACATTCCAATGTTCTTCCCATACAGAAAAATGTTATTTTTATTTTAAATAAATATTTCTCTATATATATCTGTATATACCTATATATCTATCCCTTTAGGTATATAGGTATAGATATAATTTACATTAAAGGACCACTGAGTGCAGTAGAATTGAATAATTAACAAATGCATAATAAAAAGACAATGCAGTAACACCTACTCTGACTTTCAATTAAACAGTTGATTTGTTTTCCTGGCAAATTAAATTTTTCTCCCAATTTCTGGCCCCCTGCATCATGTGACAGACATTGCCAATCACAGACTAGTATAAGTACACCCTGTGAGCTCTTGCACATGCTCAGTAGGATCTTGTTACCCAGAAAGTGTGAATATAAAAAGATTTGATATTGGAAGTAGATTGGAAAGAGTCTAAAAATGCTGCTCTTTCTGAATCATAAAAGTTTATTTTGACTTGAGGGTTCCTTTAACATTATCATATATATAAATTATATATATATATATTAATAATAAATAAATAAAAATTTGTGAAGAACATTGGAATGTGAAATATTAATAACTCATATCAGGTTAGTGCACGAGTGATAAGTGTTAGGTTATTTTCTTCCGCACTCTCCATTGAAGTCTATGGGAAGAATAAGTTAGTGAGGTTGCAATATCCAAGGTCCTGATGTTAGCATCCGTGCATGCAAAAAGATTACTTACTATTACTATAAATACTACAAACCCTGTCTGCATGAGAATAAACCTTGATAAAGTCCAGACGATACCGGAGGAAATGCGTTGGGTAGTTTTTAGTTCTATGGCAGGAGCTGTAGCCAGATTCCAGGAGTATCGGAGGCGGGGGTTTGAACGTATCCAGACAGCTTCTCTAACTACAGCCTATGAACTCTTGAAGGAACTATATGTGGCTACGGACCTTTATTTGACGAGGATTTTCTGTATTGATACGATATGCCTTTTATCTACATGCTTCTTATAAGTGTGTTTTTTTATCTGTGCGTGCTTTATGTTTGAATAAACAGCATTTGAGTCTTGGGATGCACTGTTTGTGTTTACCTACCTTATAAAAAAAGATTACTTCTGCCAGTGTTAACGCTCAATCGAAAGTGCCAAATAGAAAGCTTCTAGTAATCTAGCCTTTTGTGTTGATTCCGGGAGGTAACGGTTTTGTGCCTGAGAGGTATTACCAGCAGAAGAATATTGTGATTGTGTCTTAAGCCGCGTTCGGGCTGCGCTCAGGAGCTAGTGGAGGTGCTTCACTCCCAGCGATGACGTGGCGCTAGGTGACATCACAAGCAAGGGAGCTTAGAAAAAACGTTTGAATGCACAAAGGGATCTGCTGCACAATAATGGACTGCGCATGCAAACGTTTTCACTAAGCTCCCTTGTAGCTGTTACACAACACCGTTGTTATGCTGAGAATGATTTCCCCAGTCTCTTCGCAAACATCGGAACTCTGACCCACCTCCATTCAGCTGCTCTCAGCTCAGCCCCTGTAGCTTATCCTGCACTGAATAGAGGTGGGTCAGAGTTGCGATGTTTGCCAAGAGACTGGGGAAATCATTCTCGGCATAACACCGGTGTTGTGTCGAATCTGGGGGTCTATCAAAATCGGCAATTCCCGGAACCCCGCCCACTTCTCTAACCCGCCCACACATCTCAGTAAGCTAATAATATGCTCTAAGAATGGCACTAGCCAGTTTAATGTAAGAACAGTCACTCACTGGTGCATCGTTTATGACAACAGTGGTTGTGGGGGTGTTTAAAAATATCAGATTATCATGCACAAATGTACTTTTAGAAAGACGTATTACACTTTAATCAATCTTTGCTCATTAAGTATTTTTGTGGAAGTTATAAACATATTAGCCTAAGGCTCTTTGTAGCAATGTAAAGGTCCCCCTCTTACTAAACACGTGTTTGATGTATGAAATATGTAAATTATCTAGGAGTGGGGAGGTATCCTGGGTGTAGTTTAGTAGAAGTGGGAGGTAGCCTGGGCGGACGTTAGGCTAGTGTGTTACGAAACCATTCTCGGCATAACACTGGATAAGTCTGACAACAGCATTAAGTACAGGGCAAAGTGGGGATAGGTTAAGTAACCTATCTCAACTTTGCCCTGTACTAAATGCTGCTGTCAGACTTATCCGCCTCACCTGTCCCTCCTCTGCAGCTTATAAAAACATGGCAGCCTCCACAGCAACACGTGTGTGAGGAAACAGCCTTTGTAGCTGAGAAACTAGTTGCAACTGTTTTTAAACAATTGTTTTTATATTGGGGTGTTGTCAATTCACATCCCTTGAATTTTTAAATAAATTGTTATTTTTATGGAAGTCTAAGCCTCATCTTTTGTTTGGAGATATTGGTAACCATCATCCTGCTGCAGGATCAGTGTAGCTGGGTCACTGTGATTCCCCAGCCTGCCCCAATCAGCACATAGGTGCTGCTCCCTTTGTGAGTATACAATCTTCAAGTTTGTCCATTTGTGCCATTTATATTACATTATTGCACTAGGAGGTGCTCCCCCATCTCTTTTTTGATTTCTTGTTCAGATTCTACATTTGTTTCCATTCAAGCTCCATCATCCAATCGCTGGATCAGTGTAGCTGGGTCACTGTGATTCCCCAGCCTGCCCCAATCAGCACATAGGTGCTGCTTATTTTGTGAGTATTTTTCTTGCACAAATTCTATTTTTTGTTTATTAACTTGCAATATTGCACTAGGAGGCGCCCTCTTTTCTTCGTGATTGATTTCCACAGATGTTCGAACACGTGTGTGGAGGCTGCCATGTTGCCAAGCGTCTGAGCTTGCTCTGAAAAGTCCCAGCTTTTCCAGCACGCTGGAAGTGCTGGGACTTACGTCATCAGAGCGCTCAAAATACGACAGGCATCTCACTTGCAAGTGTGAGGAAAACGCTCCAAGCGAGTCCCAGTTCACTTGGAGCGCTGCCCGAACGCGGCCTTAGAAAAGGAAATAAAAAAACACAAAGGTTTGCTACAGAAAACTCTAATAGAATGGAATGTAAACCGGTGTTCAACAATAAATATTTGATGACGACGACTAGCCTAACTTGTGTCTTATACAATAGGTCTTTTTCATGTATATTTGTTTGTGTGCCAATTTATACTTCACATACAGAAGCCACTAAAGTGGTTTATTTGCCCAGATAGAATCCTGTGCATGAGTACATATTTTATAAAGCAAACACACATGCCCTTAAGTCACAGTGATGGAAGTCAAAGTAATAGTTAACATAGAACTGTCAACTTGATAATCCCTTCACCCCTTCCTCAAAAATGTCTGTGAAACGGATTCCAGTAAAATTACTGCAAGAAACCACAAGGCAAAATAAGGTACGAAAACATTATCCAGAAATATAAATAGTCCTCGCGTCCTGAAAGCTGTAATGCCAGGAAACGGCTTAAGGAGCACTCTACTTAAAGGGACAGTCTAGTCCAAAACAAACTTTCATTATTCAGATAGGAAATGTAATTTTAAACAATTTTCAAATTTACATCTATCACCAATTTTGCTTTGTTCTCTTCATATTCTTAGTTGAAAGCTAAATCTAGGAGGTTCATATGCTAATTTTTAAGCCCTTGAAGGCCGCCTTATCTCAGGGCATTTTGACAGTTTTTGCACCACTAGAGGACGTTAGTTCATGTGTGTCATATAGATAACATTGTGCTCATGCACGTGGAGTTCCTAGGAGCTAGCACTGATTGGCTAAAATGCAAGTCTGTAAAAAGCATTGAGATAAAGGGGCAGTCTGCAGAGACTTAGCTACAAGGTAATCACAGAAGTAAAAAGTATATTAATATAACTGTGTTGGTTATGCAAAACTGGGGAATGGGTATACAAGGGATTATCTATCTTTTAAAACAATAAATATTCTGGTGTAGACTGTCCCTTTAAACAACTTTTAAATTTACTTTTATTATCTCATTTGCTTCTTTCTTTTGCTATCCTTTGTTGAAAAGAATACCTAGGTAGGCCCAGGAGTTGGGAGCTAGCTGTTAATTGGTAGCAGCACAAATATACCTGTTATTGGTTTACTGATGTTTTCAGCTAGCTCCTGGTAGTGAATTGCTGCTCTTCAATAAAAGATACAGAGAATTAAAGAAACTTTAATAAATAGACGTAAATTGGAAAGTTGTTTAAAATTGCACGCTTTATCTAAATCATGAAAGAAAAAATATGTTTCATGTCCCTTTAATTTTCTGATGTATTTTACATCGAAAGGAAGTAACATAAATAATGATTTTATATTGTAATAATGTCTCAGTTTCAATTATTTGCGTTCCACTGTATAATACCAGCGCATCCTAATGTGCGCTGGTATTACAAGTTGTCAGCAATGTGAACGCTAGCTTGCGAAGAGGGTCAGTCGCGCAGCGATGGCTGCAAATTTAAATATATATGTAAATGATTATATATATATATATTTAGTTGTTAATTGTGTATATACATATAGTAACACATAAATATATATATGCATATATTATTATTAGCACTCCACTTGTAATCTAGCCCTTTATGTGTTGTTGAAATTTGAAGTTTAATGGTTCTTTAATAAACTAAATGACATATTTTCACCTAAATTACAAGTTTTGCGTTATGGTGCGGTATGGCTATACCGCTGAAAAATTGGCCATTGCGCATGGAATGGCAGGTCTCGCGTATTACAAATCGTGGCGGTATAGCTATACCACAAGCATTTTAGCCTGTAACACAACGATCCATTCCGCACTCAAAAAATGAGGGCGGGATTTCCATACCGCTGTATTACAGGTTGTGCGGTCCGGCTAAAATGCTTGCGTTATAGGCTATACTGCCCTTATCCATTTTGCAATCTGAGACCAGTAGTTATAGATTTTGCGAAACAAAAATGTTTCACAAAACTCATAATTAAAATGTTACAACCCCTAAACTGCCACCCTCCCGCATTGCAAATACTATATTAAACTTATTAACCCCTAAGCTGCCGCTTACCCACATAGCCAACACTAAATAAACATATTAACCCCTAAACCGCCGGCCACCCACATCGCTACTACTATAATAAACCTATTAACCCCTAAACCGCCAGACCCCCACATCGCAACTACTATAATAAACCTGTTAACCTCTAAACCGCCGGCCCCCACATTGCAACTACTAAAATAAACCTATTAACCCCTAAACCACCGGCCCCGCACATCGCAACTACTAAACTAAACCTTTTACCCCTAAACCGCCAGCCCCCCACATCGTAACACACTAAATTAAACTATTAACCGCGAAACCTAATAACCCCCTAATTTTAAGTTTAAACTATAAAGTAACCTAACATTACTATTTTAAAACACTACAATTAATGAAAAATTACAAAATTACAAAATAAAATCCCACGCCACCGGGATAAAGATAGGAGATGTCCACGCAATGGATAAAGATGTCGCCGCCTGGATGAAGATGAATGTCCGGACTTCAGAAACTGTGAGTAGATTTTCTGGGGTTAGTGGGTGTTTTTTTAATTTTTTGGGGTGTTTTTTTTTTTTTAGATTAGGGATGGGCAGTAAAAGAGCTGAATGCCCTTTAAAGGGCAATGCCCATACAAATTCCCCTTTAGGGGCAATGGGTAGCTTAGGTTTATTTTAGACTTAATCTGTGAGACTTAGATTTTTTTTTTGGGGGGGGGGTTGGTTGGGGGGGTTACTGTTAGGGTGCCTTTTTTATTTTTAGGTAAAATAGCTTTTTAACTTAGGACAATGCCCTACACAAGGTCCTTTTAAGGGCTATTAGTAGTTTATTCTTAGGTTAGGGGGTGTTTTTATTTGGGGGGGGGGCTTTCTTGTTTTTATAGGGGTATCAGATTAGGTTTAATTTTTATTATTTTGGATAATTTCGTTTATTATTTTTTGTAATCTTAGAGTCTTTTATTTTTCGTAATTTTAGAGTTTTTATTGTTTTGTAATGTAATTTTTTTCATTTTTTGTAGTGAATTTTTTAATTTTTAATTTAGATTTTTTATTTTTCATTAATTTTATTGTTTTAAAATAGTAATGTTAGGTTACTTTATAGTTTAAACTTAGGGTTTTTTATTTCACAAGTAAGTTTTTATTTATTTAAAGATAATTATATTGTAAATTAATTTTAAAATTAGGGGTATTAGGTTTAGGGGTTAATAGTTTAATATAGTGTGTGGTGAGGGGCCAGCGGTTTAGGGGTTAATAGGTTTAGTTTAGTATTTGCGATGTGGGGGGCCTGCGGTTTAGGGGTTAATAGGTTTATTTTAGTAGTTGGGGTGTGGGGGGCGGCGTTTTAGGGGTTAATAGGTTTATTATATTAGTAGCGATGTGGGGGGCCAGCGGTTTAGGGGTTAATAGGTTTATTTTATTAGTAGCGATGTGGGGGGCCGGCGGTTTAGGGGTATTTAGACTAGGGGTTTATGTTAGGTTTTTACATAGCTTTCTTTTCCCCATAGACATCAATGGGGTTGCGTTACGGCAATCGCCATTCCACGATCACAGGTGTTAGTTTTTTTCTAACACTCTCTCTCCATTGATGTCTATGGGGGAAAGCGTGCACGAGCACGTAAAGTCAGGCCTTGGGTTTTGTGCGGTATGGAGCTTATCGCACCATACCGCACAACAAAAGAAGGTTTTGGCTTAAACTGTAATGGCAGCGCTATGGAAAGTGCGATAACGCTATTTTTTTTGCGTTATTTACGCACCCGGTATAGTGCAAAACTTGTAATCTTTGTGATTGATACTTATCTTCCCTGATGTAAAAAATGACTCGGTGACGCTCAAGTTCATTTGGCATCTTAACCCACTTTATGGCTAAAGAAGATCCATAATTGCGTGGGAGACTTACATTTGGGTGAAGGTGGAAATAACAAGCATGCTCTAGAAGAAGGGCAAACAGTTGAGTTGAAATACTAACCAACATTTTCTCTGGAAAGGAAGCCTACAAATACATTGTTGACATTCACCAACCTGGGTATAGTTATCAGTAAATATGCTTGTTATGGCCTTATTGGCAAACAATTGGATCTCAAGCATATTTAATCTCTCATCTTTAAATAACTCCCCAATACGTCCTCTTTAATCAACCTCTGACCTACGTCTCTCCACTTCTATTATCTCTACCCACCAAGACTTCATGCCAGTCCTCTGGAACTCTCTACCTCGCTCCATCAGACGGTCTCCAACTTTGTGTAGCTTCAGACGCTCTTTGAAAACCCACCTATTCAGAATGATTTATCATATATCCTCTGTTTTTCATCCTACCCAAAATAATTATTGTAATGCCTTGACTGCTGCAACGACAATCGATGTGACAAGCTTCCCCGCAAACCTTATGTCTCTGCACCCTCAACCTGTAGACTGTAAGCTCTTCAGAGCAGGGTCTCCTCCTCATATACTAGATATTTTAGTATGTTATGTTTTTGTATCTTATTACACATCTTTTCATTGTATACCCCTATAACGTAATGTACTCAGCGCTACGGAATTTTTCAGCGCTATACATATAAATTATAATAATGCCTACTTACCTTAACTCTGTCCCAGGTCCTCTGGTATCTCAAGTTGAATCTTTTTACTTCCTCCTGTCTGAACTTTTTTAAGCTTTTTAAAGCCTTAGTGCTCCTGTACTCCAGTATTGGCTCTGTCCAATCCAGGCATGGCTAATCATCCTAGCCCTGTCATAGGTTCAACACCCATTCCAGCTGAGTTCCTGTAGCCATTGTATTTCCAGTCTAAGGGGTAGATTTAAAAAGCAGCGGATGCTGCAATCTACCCCCGTAGTTTCCAGATCGCTGGAAACAAGCGTTAAGAAGCAGCGGTGTCCGCCACCTCTGAGACGGTGGACAGCAATAAACCCGATCGGATACAATCGGGATGATTGCTAGTGGGTGATTGGCCCTGAATCTACAGGGGGCAGCATTGCACAACCATTTCACTAGAAATGTGTGTGCAATGTTATATGCCGACAGTGAAATAATGTTCGATTTCGACCGACAGAACTCCAAAGCTATCTGAAGGAACTCTTCAGTGAAATATTGGGCCCCATCGAGGATATGATACTCACAGTGAGTGATAGTCTGTTTCCACAGCTTCATATTCAAGGACAAATTGATGCAGGCTGCCTTTAGAAGGCCGAAACTCTCAGATAAGTTTAAGGACATTCAGTTACTACCTGATTTGTCTGCACATACCCTTCAACAGTGCAGGCAATTCCAGCCAGTCACCTCAGTGCTGCGCAGAGTAGGCATAAAATATAGATGGGGCTACCCAACCAAACTAATAGTTACAAGGGATAATCAAACGCACGTGATATCTACCTCACCCCAAGGCATTACCCTTCTCACACAGTGGGGTCTCCAATCTAAAGCACCATGAACTCAACCCTCTCCACAGCCAAAACTGCATGCATTGTCACCCAAATGGTCTGTCAAAGATCAAAGAACAAAGAGGAAAAATACAAAACCAGGACTCTTCACAGCCTCACACTCCCCGCCTTGAACTTAGGCACTACATAATTAATTTATGATATCCCCTCTACTGGATGCACCTCCTACAACGAGTTGTGGCAGATGACTCTGCAACGCACAAGTCACTTCTGTTGCTGACCGACAAACTGTTGTTCTAATATAAAAGTTTAGTCGATAAGGTTATCCGTTTACATTGTTTTTTTGATACTGGAGCAGGGTTTGCACTGTACCCGATATGAGGCCAGATCGCCCCAATAGCTTACGATCATTGGTTTTACTAGATGCCATTGGTGTCGGTCAGATGATGATGTTTTAACATATATGTTTAGTTGATTAATGTTATTTCCTTATACTGTTTAGGAGCGGGGCTGGTGTTACCAGCTCCTAATTACTCTGTTATACTCCCCCCCACTTCAGGTAGTCCACACCAGGGTTCCACCCAGGTGAACTATTTCCACCTCACTTCACTGATACATTACCTTGGTCTAAGACCTAGACCTCACGTTTTGTTAGTTTGCCTAATTATAGATGTACTCCCCCTTAAAATGTAGCCTTCTAGGTCGCTCTCTCAAATTTCATAGCCCGGATGTAGTGTCCCTCCAGGAAACCCACTGACAGTCAGACACCTCCCACAGATTCCATTCCCATACCTACACAACTATTGAACACTCTCCATTCACTAAAAAGGCCAGAGGGACAGCCATTTTGATTCATAGACGATTAGCATTCGAACAAATTCAAGTGATTAGAGACCCTCAGGCCAGATACACAAATCTAGTGTGCAAACTAGATCATGTACTCTACACGTTGGTCTTAGTTTACTTACCTAATGCACATCAGCCCACATATCTCAGAAAAATCTTACAATTAGTAGAACAAAACAGACAAGGTAGAGTTATCTTGGTAGGGGACTTCAACATGACATGGGACAGTAAAGCTGACCATAAAACTGTAACTCCAACTAAAAAGAACCCCCAATCTGAACTTCTATCTGCCAAATTTAGAACCACTATGTCCCAGTATGGATAATTTGACATCTGGAGAGCTCTTCATCCCAAAATGGTATGTCTATCTGCCCTTTGTTGGATCACGATCAAGTTTCAGCTGACCTACAATCCATTGACAGCCCCAAACTTAGGACCTCCTGGAGTTTACCTCACAATATCTTGTTGGATATCCCTTTTAGGGAAGAATTAAGAAAATAGATCAAAGAACTTTTCCAACAAAACGATAATGCACAAACTAGAGATAACAAGCTCTGGGGTGCTATCAAAGTGGTCATAAGAGGATTTATTATCCGCAAACAGGCCCACCTGAAAAAGCTTGCCAGACTCACCCTAGCCCAGGCACATAGTAAGCTTAGAGCTCTAGAGACCTTCAAGCGCTCTAACATCACAGAATCAACAACTACACAAATCATTGCCATTCAAACCCACATTAGCCAACTAGAACTGCGTAGATCACAACAAAACCTAGCAAAACTCAAACATTTTTTTTACCATAAAAGTAACAAGGCTGACACTATGTTAGCTAATAAACTACGCCACTGGACCAATACATACCGCATCCACCAAATACATCAGGGCAAAAAAACCATACCACTAACTTCACAAATAGGAAACAGTTTTGCAGACTTCTATTCAAACTTATATAACACTGAAAAATTGGAAAGTACAAACCCCACTTCACCACACAACATCCGACTGTTCCTTAATTCACTGAATCTACCGGCCCTTACAGTTAAACAACAAGACACACTCACTGCCCCCTTCACTTTATTAGAAACTAAATGAATTGTAAAAACCCTAAAGCCCTTCAAGGCCCCGGGACCAAATGTATTTCCCGCCAATTTTTACAAGACATACATACAAGAACTATCTCCCTTACTTCTTAGGTTTTTTGACTTGGCAAAGGAAGAAGGTAGCTTTAAAAAGGAGTTTTTGGAGGCTAGTATTGTTACGATTCCCAAGCCAAATAAAGACCCTGCTATGTGTTCTAACTATAGGCCCATCTCGCTGATTAATGTAGATGTTAAAATGTATTCTAAACTTCTGGCAAATCATATATGTAACTTATTACCCAGTTTAATTAACCCGGACCAAGTGGGATTTATATACAATAGAGAAGGACCGGACAACGCTAGGCACCTTATCATATTTGTGAATACACAAGAATGAAGAAGCCCTTCTCAGTCATCTCTTTAGAATGTATTTGATCGAGCCCAGTGGACCTACCTCTGGGAAACCTTAAGGGCTTTTAAGTTCCCCACAGAAACTCTCCTTGCCATCCAAGCCTTTTTATTCCACACCTTGTAAATAGCACTAAAGTATGAAGCTATGTTAGCATTTCCCTTCAGATGCTCGCTGCCAGCTCCGGTTCTCCCAGATCGTATCCAGAAACAAGAAATATCGAATGTGGCGGCGCTGTATCACCTCAGGTGATGCAAGCTGCTCTTTTCCTCTGTGAAACCAAGTGACTCCAACTTGCTTTGATATATAATGATTTTATGCTCTTGAGAAAGGCTTGTTTTGCTGAAACGCGTTAAGCTATATTTTAATAAAATCTGAAGCTGCATCTAAAGATACCCTTGTGATGGTTTTAATAAAAGGCTTATTTAAAACTGAAATGCTGTGAGTATGACCTTTTTGTACGTCTACCATTTTATTTGAAACGTGTTACATCATTGTGAGCTTTTTATTTTGGAGGTGAAAGAAGGCAGGTTTCACAGAGGAAAAGAGCAGCTTGCATCCACTGAGGTGATACAGCGCAGCCACATTTAATATTTCTTATATTCCACACCAACAGCAAAAGTAAAGTTTCTGTGTTTCCAATCACTACCATTCTTGATCTAAAATGGCACCAGACAAGGCTGCCCTCTATCCCCCCTACTGTTTGCCCTGGCAGTTGAACCCTTAGCTGAGCAGATATGCTCAGAGAAGGGATTAGAAGGAATCATGAAATTTGGTAAAACACAAAAAGTCACGCTATTCGCCGACAATATCACCATAATGGGGATATTCCCAAGAATATATCCACAACTTAAAAGACAAGTATAATTTCACTTGGACGTCTGAATATGTCACATCTTGGAGTCAGACTGTCAAACAGTATACCGCAGATGATCAAAGATAATTACCTCCCCCTACTAGCAGAATTGAGAATTCTGAAACACAAATGGAACCATAAATCCATCTCTTGGATGGGTCGCATCACATCCCTCAAAATGTCTTTTCTTCCAAAACTCACATATATTTTTCGATGCCTCCTGCTTAGGGTACCCAGGCACCTTTTACTGCAATTCCAAAGTGAATTCTCCAAATTCATCTGGCAGGGCAAATCCCCTAGAATAGCTCATAGAATCCTACTATACCCTATAGACCTGGGAGGCTTAGCCTCCCCATCTGTTGTAAAATATCATAAAGGAGCAATGTTAACACACATATCCCAATGGGGGGGTCATGCAATTCTCTGATAAATGGAGGGACAATGAACAAGCCCAACTCCCCTTCAAGATTCACCTTAGGGGCGCGATCCGATATAGGTCGTAGTTTTCGGCGCAAGCGAGGTAACCCGCGTAGCCCGCAGTTTCAGCTCGCAACTCGAGCTATCCAATATTCACCGCCGTCAGATGCTAAACTGGCGTGAGAAAAACCGACGAGCAGGCAAAATGTGCGCAAATACACCTTTTAGTCGTCGCAAGTACTTGCGCCTGTTTTTTGTTCACGTAAAGTCTCAATAAAGTGTAGTTTTATGCAAATTAGCCTACGACTCGTAAAAAATAATGCCAGTTCTAAGAGATGCGCCACGTAATGACGAGATTCAAAAATCATACTTAAACACCTGCGCAGCCGCCATTTCTTTAGTGTGTTTGGTTGGTTCTTGGAGCTACAGCACACTACAGCGAGTATAGAGATTAGTGGTAAGAGTAGTGAGAAAGGAGCATCATCAAGTTAGTTAGGTCGGATTGTTGGTTGGATTGTTAAGCCAGTACATTTACTTACACTTTTTTTCATATTGCACACATTTTGCATACACACATATACAAAATACACAACACTTTTTTTTTATAACATCCAACACTCTTTATTTATCTTTTACAGTTTGAAAGGCTGAGTGTCTGGTTGTGATTGTGTGTGATTGAAGTGGGAGTGAGTGTGAGTGTGTGAGTGTGTGTAGTGTGAGGATGTCAGGGAGAGATAGGGCTGGGGGGAGGAGGGAAGGGGAGTCGCAGGGAGAGGATTATGTACAGGAGGAGCAGCAGGGTCCCCGTCAGGGAGTGAGCGGAGTGGGGAGAGGGAGAGCCAGAAGGGAGGATGGGAGTGGGGTTGCCCAAAGGCCAGGCACACTGAGAAGAGGGATAGAGGGTGCACATGGGGATAGAAGGGGGGAGGAGGGAGAGGATAGGGAGGAACCCACACCAGGGACATCCCAGGGAGGGAGCCAGGCAGCCCAGGACGAGGAGCGTATGAGGTGTCCCAATTTCAGTTTTGCCGAAAACCTCGCTCTCGTCCAGGCTGTCCTGGAGAACCATAATGCCCTCTTTGGACAAGAGAAGGGCAAAAGAGTTGCCCGGAGGCGTAAAGATGCTTGGCAGAAGGTGGTGGAGGCCGTCAATGGAGTGTCCCAACAGAGGAGGAATGTTGACGGCCTTAAGAAGAGATGGAATGATTGCAAGAGGAGAGTCAAGGAGAGGATGGGCCAGGAAGCAATCTCCCAGAGGGTAACAGGAGGTGGGCCTCACTATGAGGCCGAATACAATGAGTGGCAGGAGCTCATTCGTAGGTCCCTGAGCCTCACAGCAGTCCGTGGACTTCCAGGGGCTCGTGACTCAGGGACTGCAACATCAGCACAGCATGCTGGTGAGTAACATCCCACACACTAGTATAATATGTATTTGAGTTATAACATCCTATATTGTCACACATTCATGTACACAATGAGGATCATGGTATTTTGATTACTAACAACTAAATATACAATGATATTTAACATTAAAGGGACATGAAACACAAAGAATTTTTTTCATTATTCAGATAGAGAATATAGTTTTAAACAACATCCAAATTTACTTCCATTATCTATATTTAATTATTATTTTGAAAATCTTAGTTTATTAAATATCAATGCACATGGGTGAGGCAATCACACGAGGCATTGATGTACAGCCACCAATCAGCAGCTTCTGAGCCTATCAAGAAATGCATATCAGCTAAGAATATCAAGATAATGAAGCATATTAGCTACTGGAAGTAAATTACAATTTTTTTAAAATTCCATGCTTGTCTAGCTGAATCATGAAATAATAAATATGTTTTGCATGTCCATTTAATGCTACTTAACACATTGAAAATCATGATATGAGGTAGAATAGTGAAATACTAACATGTCTCAGAGTAACACAGGCCACAAGCCACATGTAGACCTTTCAGTAAATGGACACCATAGTCATCACAACCATAGTGTCACTTAAAGAACACATTTTCTCCATCACTGACATGTACACAGAACTATTGTATGAAACACATACATGTATAATTAGCATATTACAAACCCTCATATCACAAATCTCAATGTGCACAAGCATGTTATAGAGTTTGACATGAGAATGTGGATAGGCCCTAGCATGTAAATTGTATGCCCACATGGATAGATATGTGACTGTACTAATCACTCTCATCATTTGACTACTCCACAGAACCTCCAGTCACCAGGGTGCCTACGCCCATGAATCCCCCAACACCGGTTCTAAATATATGTCCACCACAACCACCGGTACAGATAAGACAGCAGGAGTATGCCAGGCATGAGATGGCTTGGACTGCGTCAATCGAAAATCCACATATCATGCCACCTGCATTAGAGGAGGATACCTGGCAGGAGGAATATTCCTATGGCTTGGAGGGGGAGCCCCACCAGCCCCAAAGGGTAGATGTATTTACCCCCCCCAAGAATATCAGGGCACTACAGGAGTCTACCAGCAGGCTGAGTGGATGCACACCAGCGGCCATTGGGACTATCGGTCCATCCCGACATCTGGACCATCATCTTCAGTTGGAAGGGCTCCACCAACTGTAATCCATCGCCCTGCACCTCCAGCTCATATCCCTGTGGCTGCACCTCCAGCTGAGATATCTCTTCCTGCACGTCCAGCTGCTGTTTTTGTTCAGGCACCTCCAACTGAGGTTATTGTTCCGGCACCTCCAACTGAGGTTATTGTTCCGGCACCTCCAACTGAGGTTATTGTTCCGGCACCTCCAGCTGAGGTTATTGTTCCGGAACCTCCAACTGAGGTTATTGTTCCGGCACCTCCAACTGAGGTTATTGTTCCGGCACCTCCAGCTGAGGTTGTTGTTCTGGCACCTCCAACTGAAGTTATTGTTCTGGCACCTCCAACTGAAGTTATTGTTCCGGCACCTCCAACTGAGGTTGTTGTTCCGGCACCTCCAGCTGAGGAACACGTCATTGAAAGAGTGCCTATTGTCCCTGCTGATGAAGAGCCCATGGATCAATTGAGTTCTGCCATGGGTGATGAATATATCTCACTACAGAGGAGGCAAACTTTGACCTGTGAGACTCTAACGGAAACGTGTCAGAAAATGCAGAGGGAACAACACAGGTTCCATAGAAGCCAACACCGTTTGCAACAGAGGTCGAATGAGCTGCAAAGGGACATGGCAGCATCGCTATCAGCTATGGTCCAAAATCAGAACCAAATGCTGCGTGTAATATCGGACATGCAAATCCAAAGTGACCAAAGATGGAGGGAACAGAATCAACTGTTGGGGGCTTTGGTGGAGCATTTCACCCAACAGCAGGACATGGCATCAAGTATCTCCTCTGTGACCAGCACTCCTACTGGATCCACACAACCCAGGAGAGGCAGAAGACCCACACCAGGCCCCTCATCTAAGAGGCCTAAAAAAAAAAAATATTATTCAATTTCATTGAAAATCTTGTCCTCTGTTATTGACTATCTAATTGTCATCCACATCCATGTGAGTTGTGTTTTAGTACAGTAATATTGGTAAAACATATAATAATACCTGTGTTGAAATGGACCAAAAAGGTATTATTATAATGTTTATGACATATTCATGCTCAATAAACAACATCACATGGTTGTGTCTCAACGGTACATATAGTAATATTAACTTCTAAGATGTACATCAAGGTTTCTCACATCCAATATAAATTGACACGTTGGTATATATAACTAATAATATATTTAAAGAAGGTGTGAACATAAGGTATAAATATCCATTATCCTCATTCTTAATGATAGTGAACTAAACATGAATTAAACAAATTATAAATATACAGTAATTAGGGTTGTTAAAGGGACATTAAAGCAAATATTTTTACTTCATGATTTTGAAGGAGAAGATAATTTCAAAAATAAACTATAATTTCATTCTATTATTTCTGTAGCTTCATTCTATTGATATTCTTTGCTGAAAACAATATCAAGATATGCTTGGTAGCTGATGATTATTAGCTGTATATAGATGCCTCCTGCGATTTCTTCACTGTGTGCATTTCTATGTCTTCATTAAAGTATATCTAAATAAATAATGAAAATAGGTAATTGCTTTCAATTATAAGTTTTTTAAAAATGATCTTCTCTATCCTTAATCATGAAACAATATGTTTGGGTATAGTGTCCCTTTAAGGGAAGGGGGTTGGGATGTAGTAGTTTCACTTACATGCAGTGGAAATCCAAACTTTTACATTCTGCAAGACATGATATATACACATGCAATGGTTGGTGAGGTACTGTCAAACATCATAATACATGTGAATGTTACGGTTTACTGTAATTATGAATAAGTAACTTACAGGTGAAGTATTCCCGGATGACATAATCCCTCACTTCATTCCCCCTCAGTGTCCCCCTGTCCACATCCTCAAGTACAGGAACCAGCTGCTGCTGCTGCTCTGGGTCAATGTCCCCCAACAAATGTGTGTCCACAGCAATGTTGTGTAGAATACAGCAAGCATTGACAATGGAACACACTTTGTTGGGGTTATACTGTAGTGCTCCGCCTGTAACATCCAGACACCTGAACCTGGTTTTTAATAGGCCAAAGCTCCTTTCAATGACATTCCTTGTTCTTATGTGTGCCTCCTGGTACCTGAGTTGTGGCTCTGTAATGGGGTGCACCAAGGGGGTTAATAGCCATGGTCTGCAGCCGTACCCTGCGTCACCTGTCATGTAACATATGTGTTTGGATTACTACAGGTACATCATGTGCTTTAAAGGGACACAACATGAATCACATATAAAAGATAGATTTAATCAAAACATTAATGGAAGTAATCAGGATAGTTAATTAAAATTAAAAGGCCTATCTGAATAATGGAAGAGCAATTTATACTAGACTGTCCATTTAATAAGAACCTGCAATTGTTAGCAGCTTGATAATTAACTTTGATTAGATCATTTTCTCCATTCTATAGATAACTCTTGATGACAAGCATATTAGATATGCTCAATAGCTGCTGATTGGTGGCTGCACATAGAAGCCTCATATGATTGGCTCATATATGTGAATTAGAAATTGAAAAAAAAAAGATATTTAAAGAATGAATAAAATGATATAAGAGAAGTGAATTGTAATGCTGTTTAACATTGTATTCTCTATCTGACACATGAGATGACAATATGTGTTTAGTGTCCCTTTATTAGAAATATACAGACAGAATGAAGGTACTCACCAAGCAGCCATCCTCCCGAAAGTGTTCCATTTTCAAACATATTGAATAAGGAGGTCTGGCGCAGGATGTAGGAATCATGTGCACTCCCTGGGAAGCCTGCATACACATGTAAGAATTTCAGATTGGTATCGCAGACCATCTGGCAATTCAATGAGTGAAACCCTTTCCTGTTAATATAGAGGATTGGCTCCTCATGTGGGGCCACAATACGCACATGTGTGCAATCAATTGCCCCCATGACATTAGGAATACCCCCCAGTCGATAGAAGCCTTGTTTAAGACGGTTCCATTCCTGGGGGGTATGGGGGAAATGAATGTATCGTTGTGTCTGGTTATCTAGAGCAGTCAGAACCTCCCCTAGAATCCTGGAGAAGGTAGACTGCGCTAGGCCAGACACAAGCCCCTCTGTTGACTGGTATGAGCCAGTTGCCAGGAAGTGTACAACACACAACAGCTTCTGCATACCAGTCAGAGCTCGGTTCCTATACGCTTGAGGGTCAATTTCATCCTTCAACACCTCATATAGGTTAATGAGGCTTGCAGATGTCAAGCGATATTTTTCCCTGACCTCCACTTCTGTCATCCCAAACAGGGTGACCCTAACCCTGTGTACCCTTGGTGCTCTTCCCCTCTGCTGATGCCTTCGTCTTATAGGCCCTGCTGGCCTATGGGCAGCTGCAGCAACAGCAGCATGGGGAGCACCAGGAACAGGGACAACAGCAGGAGGAGCAGGGAGGGCAGCAGCAGCAGCTGGAGCAGGGACAGCTACAGCACCATGACCAGGGACCTCAGCAGCAGGGATACCATCCAAAACAGGGGCTTGTAGGGGTTCCAGCACCCCTTGTGCCCCACGACGCTGTCTCACTCTAAATGCTATATACTGCAAGGGAAACATGGTGGCTAATGAGGGTGTGCATTTGCAGGTGTTTTAAGGCTGCAGGTGAGAGGTTGTGCTGTTTGTGATTGGTTTGACACACTTGCAGGGGCAGGAATAATAAATGCTTTTAAGAGGTTAACTATTTGTGAACAAGCTGCTGCTATGTATATTGTTAGGCATGCATTTGTTAGGCCTTCTGAGAGTTACGTTGGTTTCTAAGTCAGTGCAAGGGTACCTGCGCCTTCAATTTGTGGCGAGCTGAGAATGGCGTAGATTTTGAAAAATCTGCGCGCGTAAGTCCTTACGCCGTATATTGGATAGCAAATTGCGCGTGTTTTGTATGTCAGTCTATGGGCCAAAAAACTACGGGCGACGGCAGAAATCTACGCGCGTAACTTCTAGCTTACGCCGTATATAGGATACCAAATCCGCGCAATTATTGGCGTCGCCGGCTTTTGCGGGCGACGATTTTTATCGGATCGACCCCTAGATATTTAATATGGACCCCAGTCCATTGTCGAAGAACTCTCGGAATCACAAACCCTATAATTTTTTAATGCCTCTTTGTTTGGTATAAGATTAGCCACCGCCACTAAATAGCCCTGCACCCATCACCCATCACCTCCACAGCCGGTTTACCAACAGGTTTAGTGGAAACTCACCCAAATAAATGGGCATGTCTAGGTATTAAACAAGTATCTGACTTCTGGTTAACCACCTCCCAAGATAACTTTATTACCCTTGACCAGCTAGAAAACACTACTAGTATAGGCCTCTTTCTTCATTTTGAATTTACCAGAATCAAGAGCTTTCTCACAAGCTGGGGATTTGCCCCCAAATCTTCTTGACCCCTTACCCCCTGGGAGTCCATCTGGCAAAGGGGCCGCAAACCACTATCCACACACTATAATTTATTAGAAGGCACCATACCCCCTGAATTAGCACCCCACCTTCAAAGATAGGACACCCTCTTGCACACCACTATCCCACCCAATACGTGTCAATGAACACTTGCACTAACCAAGAAAACACTACATTGCATAACGATGTTCGAGACCTACTATAAAGTCATTTCACATTGGTGAAAAGGCCTGAAGTCTTAAACACAATGGCATACCTGTACACCATGGAGAAAGACATTTTCCATTTGATTAACAAATCAGACTTATTTGAACTTACATGGACTGGAAAGATAAATATAATACCCTCTGGTATCCAACCGTTGTAACATAAGACTCCAACCCAGCACCTAACCGACTGTAGGGACCCTCCTCTCTCTTAGTACTTAATGTGGAAGACAATTTTAACACCCTTCGATCGACCCCCAGCCGTTGTAACACAAGACCCTAATCCCCCCCCAGTTCCTAATGTGGTTAGCCTACTAATCACCTTTAAAGAACCCCCTCCTAAGCCGTGCAATATTGACTAAATGAAGTCCCAAAACCCCTCCCCCCTCTCCTTCTTCCTCCCCTTACCTATTTCCCCTTTATAATAATAACACAAATGAAATGTATCAACTCTTTCAGATTTAAATCCTCTGTTAAAATTCTCCCTTCCGATACGATGGAAGGACTATATACAGATTGGAGATTATTTATAATGACCAACTTTGGACCTGTGTGTTCACATATTCCTCTTTTGTGTCTACTGGAATAGGGGACCTGCGTGTCCCCACTTCTTACCATAATTTATCCACTGTCATGTGTGATTTTGTTTGATCTTTGAACCTTAATAAAATCTTAATAAAAAAAAAAAGTTAGTAAATCCTTAGGGAAGCCCTTTAAGTGTTAAGGACTCTGTTTCACTTAAATCCATCTCTGCCCCTTGTCCAGACTGGAAAAGATACAAATTAAAAAGTTGACAGAATCTGTCCATATTTATTTTTAAACTGTTAGCTTAATACATTCTTAATTGATTAATTATGTCATTAACTAATTACTGGAATATACCTTATGTACGCCCAAGGCATTCTTGAATTCCATTATAGCTTTTGGTTTACCACCACTATTGGAAGCCTTTTCCATGAATCAACTATGCTTTACAAAAGATAAACATTGGGGTCTCTGACAGTCAAATTACAATTGATATGTATGGAGAACATTGATAAGAGGTAAAATTAATGCTTCTATTCAAACACAGTGCTCCAGAACCATCAGCAAAACTGTCCTGAGTGACGATATAAATAACATGGAAGATCCTTTGCTACAATCAGACAGGCAGAGTGACACCACTGGTAGATGTGGGAATTGCAGAGACTGATAAAAGTAGATAGGCACCAAATATCAAATCTCTAAAATATGATTTCTACAACATTCTAAAATTATATTGTAGCTGAAGTATAACTGTTACCAGAGTATTTACTCTTGTTAGATGAAGAAATTTTGAGGTAAAATATCTTCTTTTTTTACATAGAGGTGTTCAGGTGATATTTTCTAGTCAGCTTTTTAAAGCTATGCTGCATCACTTTCAAGTCAAGTGATTTATTATATGAGTATTATGTCCTATTAAGCTGCTAGGACTTATTTTAAATGATTGGTTATAATTAGATTCCAACACTCTTAGAAGTTTGAACTGAACATGGCAAATTCCAGCTGTGCTGGTAAAATTCTGGGTGGTGGTAACTCTAATCTGAGATTAATACAACATTAGATATACAGAACTAGGTTGAAAGTCATCATGATTGTGGAAATGTTAGTGTTATTTATAAGCTAAATTGACTCACTGTTTTAATATGATAACCTTCCGCTCACACACTCCATTGTTATTTAGACTTGTACAGTAGTATATGCAACTGCAAATATATTTATACGATTATCAAGTAGTTCTAATATCTTCCCATGTTATTAACAAAACCAGTAGACACACACATTTTATTACAAGGAACAACAAATCAGATTGACTTAAAGGGATATTCCGATCAAAATTTAAATGCACATAGATGAATTACATCTTTGAATAGAAACATATTTGCAATTTAAATATATTGTCAAAAATGCTTCTAGTAAAAGTTATCCCTGCTGTAGTGTTAATATTTTTCTCTGCACGTGCATGTGAAGTAAAGCTAGATATTCTCAGTGCACTAGCATTTTAAATACTACAGCTGCTCAGATCGCCAGTGGGGCGTGTATCATGCCAGCAATTAACAAATTGAGTCATTATCAGATGGTACAAGCACCTTAGTGTCTCTGAGCAGGTACTGTTTAAAATGCTGGTGCACGGTGCATACTTAAATACACTTATGAAACAGATGTAGAGTTTATTAGAAGCATTTTTGCTAATGCATGTATATTACAAAAATACTTCTAGTCAAAACTGAAATGCATTCACGTGGATTCCAATTTTGGATTGGATGTCCCTTTAAATCTTTCTACTGATACATTTAAGGTTCCAATAAATTACTGCCCTCCAGTCTGTTATTCATAATGGGTCTAACCCCTGACCTAAATTCTTTTCAGATTTACACGTTTGTTTGTTTGTTTGTTTTTTGCTGTGTCTCTTTATAGTGGACACTAAAGCATGGGCTTCCAGAGTGGGGGCAATAGGAAGCAAATGCCCCAGAATTCATTTTATTCCTCACACAAAAACAAAAGCATCTAATTCAATAAATCTTTGGATCGCCAATTTGCCACCATTTTTAAAATGATGTACAGTTTCTGTATACAAAAATCAACTGTATCCTGCTGAACATGTTGTCTCTGATATTATCATATTCTGGGTATTTACATTTTTTTGCCTTCCCTAGAAACATTTCTGTGTATTCTGTCTATGGTATAGTGGTCTAATGAAGCCTTCTCCATCATTTTATAATCAGCCAAGGCGATATTGCCCCAAGCCCCACCGTCCTATCATTTCATACCCAGATTATCTGGTAAACTACAAAGGTCATCATAATTTATCGACATGTTGACAGCTGCTAATGAACTGTTTTTTTTTAAGTCAACGTCACCACAATAATCAATTTCCAATTTTTATCAGCAGCACCTTTTTATTATTGTTTTGGTGAAATATGGAACTATGCATGTGCCAGTCCTGGTTTGCTGATCACAATGGCAATACTCAATACTTAAAGTGAAAGAAAATCCTAGCGTTGTACAAACACTAGGATTTACTATTGAAACAAATAAAGGGGACTTTCATTCATGAAGTATAAGATACTTCACGTAGAAAGCTCCTTTATTTGTTTCAACCGATCGCCGTTCTTAGCGGCTACAGCGGCCCACGGCTAAAAAATTATTTGCTAAGAGGTGACGTTTCCACCTCTTTGCAAATAGCTGTGCGGTAAATCCGTCTCCCAAGGGCGCCAAGCCGGATTTACCGCATGGCTAATGGCTAAGAAGTGAAAATGTCACCTCTTAGCAAAAACATTTTTTAGCCGTGTGCTGCTGTACTTCATGAATAAAAGTCCCCTTTATTTGTTTCAATAGTAAATCCTAGCGTTTGTACAACGCTAGGATTGACTTTATCTTTAACTATACATCTATGAAGTCATTTTTATATAACTGAATTCCACATCTAAAAGGACCCTGACTAACACTTTTGACTTATTACCGAATACCCCCAAAGTTTTTGAATGTAACATTGCCTACGCACTTGGGCAAAAATAAACCCGCCATGTTGGATGATGTCACCAGATCAGATACAAATGCTTCCTGCTTGATTAATTCAAGTAAAGAAAATTAATAAGCACTTTTACACTAAATAAAATGAGTGAAATGAATAACAAAGTCGTAATCGATAAACCCGTAAAATCGCAATATTGTTTGCCTTTAAACATACAGATTTTGTTTTACCGATTATGAAGTCACTAGATGAAGGATGAAAATAACTAAATTGCGTTGTTTTGGAAAGGTGGTGTTTTAGAGCTTAGGGAGCATTAACAGCAGAAGCATAAGGGGATTACTGGAAAAAAAACACTGACTATACAGTCCGAAGTTTAGAAATCATTATACTGAAAACTGGGGCAAGATTATAATATATGTTTTATTTATATATATATATATATATATATATACTGACAAAGCCTGTCTTATGGGAGAACGGCTGCAATGCCGACCTGAACTGTGTTGATCGCAATGATCTTTTAACATACCTAACTTGAAAAAGGCCCAAATAAGGGCCGAAACGTCGACTATCAAATTGAGAACTTGATGAATTGAAAATAAAAAAAATTCCTGTGAGTGCCCTTCTGAACTAAAAGTTTACATATATATATATAAGATTGAGGATAGCACCCAGATGCTGAAAGCAACCCAAAGGTTGGAGTGCTGGGTTAGTGGCTAACAGATACAGTATATATATATATTATTCACCGGGATCTTTATTATAAAATCCGCATTTATTAAACCAATATAGTGACATTCTGGGGTGTTATCCCCATCTTCAGACTATTAAAAAAATGTACACATACCTGTAAAATTGATTGTAGACCCTACACTAACACCCGTATCACATCTGGAGGTTCCATGGTGTCGCTACAGCACCACTGAGCAGGCCGAGTCATTGCCATGTGAACCGGAAGCAGCGTCTGTGACAACTATCTATAATAGGAAAAAACAGCACAATGTTATGATGTTACAAAATATAAGAGCCACTTAGCATGCTTACAGAATTCTTACAAGATGTTTAGCGTCCTGGATTACCTTTGAAATATTATTGCCTAATAGAGCAGTACTCCCCTATATGCTAGAAAAAAACACCATAGCATAATCACACATTTTATACAAACTTTTTGTTAAAGTAAAATAATCAATCTACTTCTAACTCTGAAATTACATTACCCACTCACATTGGCTAAAATGTCACTGTTCTTTTATTTCTAGCATACACATTTACAAAAAGTAGTGCCAGTCTAGATGGTCATTCAAACCCCTGGTTACTAAAATGTCCAAGACTCACGCTGCAGCAATACCTTTCCTCTATCCCCACCCCTATTAAGAGGTGGCACATGATCTAAAATGACATATCTCAAGTCTGTGACCATATGGCCAGCCATGGCAAACTACCTAGCCACTGGTTTATTGCAGACCTATTTGCAGTCCTATGATTGGCCATACGAGTAGGTCCTCTATAGTCTTCCCTACATAGAACAGCCCACACGGACAGTGTAATAGGTTGACTATAAACTTAGTTGTGCAGGTTTCTCTATATTTTATATAACTAGGAAGGAAAGGATAGAGGGCGCCACATGGTGCAGATCATAAAGATAATAAAAACCTGATGAAACAGTGTTAAACACTGAGAAACGCGTTGCTGTTGTTTTTAAATTTGGAATAAATTTTATTATATTTTTACTCTCTATCTGCTGCATCATCATTTTCTTGGCTTAGGCCAATTTCATATTACCACCATTCATTTGGCTTTTTTGGGACTTTCTGGTATGAACCACATTGGATACTGACTGGCTCCCATTACACCATCTTGGATCTCCCTGGACTCTCCCTGGTGAGACGAGGAATCCCACCTGACGACAACCCTTGAAAGAGGTCTACCGGACGACGTGGGGTTCCGAACTGCGAATACTGCACATTAGTGCCTCACACTGTGTGAGTAAGATTCTTGTGATCCATTTGTTGCTGTTTTTATTATCTTTATGATCTGCACCATGTGGCGCCCTCTATCCTCTCCTTCCTAGATATATCATCTGTGTTGCGGCACAACACCCTGGAGGAGCAGCCTATGCCATCTTGGAATATCTTCACCTGTCTATCAGCTTCTGGAATTGCCACTGTATATTCTTGGACTCTGTATCAGAATACATACATTGAAATTTACAGGTTTCCTTGCCACTTTTACTTTTATTTTAATTTCGAGTGTTATTACAATTAATGTTCTGATACTAATATTATAATACTGTCATTGTCATTATATATACATTTATATATAATTATTTTTACTATTTTTATCTATACAGTTTATTTATTCTTTTTACTACCATATCTTATCAATACCTATCCTAGGCGCATCTTACAAGTGTTCTAGTGATATCTTCACTGGAACACTAGTTATTATATTTTATATAACATGTCTTGTAAGTCCACAGGTGTACAAAAAAATGTGTTGATAAGGTCATTACACATTGTACAACCCAAACACCTGTAACAACCTGGTTTTGGTTAATTTAGTCAAGTTGAAGACTTATAGCTCTCAATAGGGTCCACCCTAATCAATCTGGATCTTTTATAACCCACTCGTGGGGAGCCCATGCCCACAAAGGGTAGTGTGGTATCAGTATTTATAATATACCAGTCATTGCATAATACAGAGGGCAATCTTTTCTTCTCTGCAGAATATTTAGTCAATAAGGTATTTAGTCATTCTATTATCATTTTCTCTGCATATATTGTTCCTTAGTATAGTATCCTGATCAATATACCAAAAACTAGACATACTATATATATATATATATATATATATATTACAGTCTCTAGTTGTGCATCCTCACAAGTAAAATAGGATCAAAGTACCAGGGTGCCAGAATGCAGCATACATACTGAGTAAAATACGGCACTCACTGGATTTACATGCAGAGTCAAATCAATTCCTTAAATACATCATATGTGACAGGGAAACGTCTGAAGATGGGAAAAGTTTCCTGATGCTGAAGGTAAATCTAGTGAGTGCCGTCTTTTACTTTTGGTTATATATTTACCAGCAGATACATAGTAATGTTTAAAAGCAAAACTGGGGGAAAGTCAGTTACATTTGGGGCAAAGGATCAAGCCCAGGACCACGTCAAGGTCTCCCCCTTCCTGGGACCCAAACCAGCACCCACAAAATGCATACTTTCAAACAAACCAACTGGGATCCTCCCAGGATGACACAGGCTTTTGTATTCTCCCCTATGTAAATACAAAACATAGGAATGGACCGCACTCTCAGGCTGGACTGGGTACACATCCTAAGGCACTGTAAACTCTAGTTGTTTAGGCTGCACACCTATCAAAATTAACCTATTAATCCAAGTTCTTAACAGATTTTCTTAGTATATACAAAAACAAAAAAGATAAAATCAAATATAATTTCCAATATGAAAATACACAATAATTTTGTAAGATACACAGGGGCCTATCTATCAAGCTCCGAAAGGAGCTTGACGGCCCGTGTTTCTGGCGAGTCTTCAGCCTCACCAGAAAAAGCAGTTATGAAGCAGTGGTCACAAAGACATCGCCGGAAATAACTCGCCAGAAACAGCACGATCGGGTTGATTGACACCTCCCTGCTGGCGGCCCATTGGCCGCGAGTCTGCAGGGGGCAGCGTTGCACCAGCAGCTCTTGTGAGCTCCTGGTGCAATGCTGAATATGGAGAGCATATTGCTCTCTGCATTCAGCGAAGTCTGGCGGACCTGATCCGCACTGTTGGATCAGGTTCGCCAGACTTTGTTAAATAGAGGCCACAGGATTCTATTTATCATGACGGATGTTTCAAGGAAAAAAAAAACTTCACACAGTAGCATCCCAGTCCACTTCCCCAAGCAGCTCTATCTCAGCACCATGGGTGATCTCCAACACATGGGATGAGCTAAGAAGATCTGAATGTTTTGTTTCTGAGCTCAGCTTGTGACATTTATAAATCCTTCTGTAAGGGGATTCTCAGAGCTCACTTTATTGACCTCACACCGTCAACTATGTTCTAACCTGAAATAACTAATAAACCTATCATGATTTATGGTAATGTACACATCCGAATGAAAGGAAAGGTCGCACGGGCATTGTATAAAGTTATTGAAAGCAGTTCAATGATGTCATAAAATTACCTTACGTTTTGTTTTAATTGTTATCTTCTCAATAGAAAATATGACATAAGAGTCTACCGGAACATCACTTGAATATAAATGTTACCAGTGGCCCATATCTAAGAGTACGAGTGGAATGTCTTTATGGTTTCAAACCATAACAGCAACAGAAACATGTGTAAGGAATTATCCCATATTTGAAGATTTCTTTTAGAACAAATATTAGGTCTCTTTTGAAACAAGAAAAGGATAATTTGTTGAAAGTGAAGCATATAATACAATTATAAGGCTTTTATTTTTAAAGGGACAGTAAAGTCAAAAATAGAACTTTCATCAGTCCGATTTCTATTAAAGGACTTGCTACTTTATTTCTACCCAGTATTATCAAATTTGCTTCTTTCTCTTTATGTCCTTTGTTAAAGAGGAAACCTAGATAGGATAACGAGCAACAGTGCTAGCTTGTGATTGGTGGCCACACATATATGCCTCTTGTTAGCACCTAGCAGTCGATTGCTGCTCCTGAACCTACTCATCAACAAAGGATACAAACAGAACTAAGCAAATTTAATAATAGAGGAAAATTGGAAGAATCATGAAAGTTTAATTTTGACGTTACTGCACCATTCATTCTTTGGACGTATCTCTAAAAATCCTAGCTATAACGAAGTCTAGGGATCCTTTATATTTTGCATGTTTTAATGCATTTAGATTTTGTATAAAGCAGTATATTTAAAATTGTGATTTTAGAAAAACAGAATTTATGTTTACCTGATAAATTACTTTCTCCAACGGTGTGTCCGGTCCACGGCGTCATCCTTACTTGTGGGATATTCTCCTCCCCAACAGGAAATGGCAAAGAGCCCAGCAAAGCTGGCCACATGATCCCTCCTAGGCTCCGCCTACCCCAGTCATTCGACCGACGTTAAGGAGGAATATTTGCATAGGAGAAACCATATGTTACCGTGGTGACTGTAGTTAAAGAAAATAAATTATCAGACCTGATTAAAAAAACCAGGGCGGGCCGTGGACCGGACACACCGTTGGAGAAAGTAATTTATCAGGTAAACATAAATTCTGTTTTCTCCAACATAGGTGTGTCCGGTCCACGGCGTCATCCTTACTTGTGGGAACCAATACCAAAGCTTTAGGACACGGATGAAGGGAGGGAGCAAATCAGGTCACCTAAATGGAAGGCACCACGGCTTGCAAAACCTTTCTCCCAAAAATAGCCTCAGAAGAAGCAAAAGTATCAAACTTGTAAAATTTGGTAAAAGTGTGCAGTGAAGACCAAGTCGCTGCCCTACATATCTGATCAACAGAAGCCTCGTTCTTGAAGGCCCATGTGGAAGCCACAGCCCTAGTGGAATGAGCTGTGATTCTTTCGGGAGGCTGCCGTCCGGCAGTCTCGTAAGCCAATCTGATGATGCTTTTAATCCAAAAAGAGAGAGAGGTAGAAGTTGCTTTTTGACCTCTCCTTTTACCAGAATAAACAACAAACAAGGAAGATGTTTGTCTAAAAACCTTTGTAGCATCTAAATAGAATTTTAGAGCGCGAACAACATCCAAATTGTGCAACAAACGTTCCTTCTTTGAAACTGGTTTCGGACACAGAGAAGGTACGATAATCTCCTGGTTAATGTTTTTGTTAGAAACAACTTTTGGAAGAAAACCAGGTTTAGTACGTAAAACCACCTTATCTGCATGGAACACCAGATAAGGAGGAGAACACTGCAGAGCAGATAATTCTGAGACTCTTCTAGCAGAAGAGATTGCAACCAAAAACAAAACTTTCCAAGATAATAACTTAATATCAACGGAATGTAAGGGTTCAAACGGAACCCCCTGAAGAACTGAAAGAACTAAATTGAGACTCCAAGGAGGAGTCAAAGGTTTGTAAACAGACTTAATTCTAACCAGAGCCTGAACAAAGGCTTGAACATCTGGCACAGCTGCCAGCTTTTTGTGAAGTAACACAGACAAGGCAGAAATCTGTCCCTTCAGGGAACTTGCAGATAATCCTTTTTCCAATCCTTCTTGAAGGAAGGATAGAATCTTAGGAATCTTAACCTTGTCCCAAGGGAATCCTTTAGATTCACACCAACAGATATATTTTTTCCAAATTTTGTGGTAAATCTTTCTAGTTACAGGCTTTCTGGCCTGAACAAGAGTATCGATAACAGAATCTGAGAACCCTCGCTTCGATAAGATCAAGCGTTCAATCTCCAAGCAGTCAGCTGGAGTGAAACCAGGTTCGGATGTTCGAACGGACCCTGAACAAGAAGGTCTCGTCTCAAAGGTAGCTTCCAAGGTGGAGCCGATGACATATTCACCAGATCTGCATACCAAGTCCTGCGTGGCCACGCAGGAGCTATCAAGATCACCGACGCCCTCTCCTGATTGATCCTGGCTACCAGCCTGGGGATGAGAGGGAACGGCGGGAACACATAAGCTAGTTTGAAGGTCCAAGGTGCTACTAGTGCATCCACTAGAGCCGCCTTGGGATCCCTGGATCTGGACCCGTAGCAAGGAACTTTGAAGTTCTGACGAGAGGCCATCAGATCCATGTCTGGAATGCCCCACAGCTGAGTGACTTGGGCAAAGATTTCCGGATGGAGTTCCCACTCCCCCGGATGCAATGTCTGACGACTCAGAAAATCCGCTTCCCAATTTTCCACTCCTGGGATGTGGATAGCGGACAGGTGGCAGGAGTGAGACTCCGCCCATAGAATGATTTTGGTCACTTCTTCCATCGCTAGGGAACTCCTTGTTCCCCCCTGATGGTTGATGTACGCAACAGTTGTCATGTTGTCTGATTGAAACCGTATGAACTTGGCCCTCGCTAGCTGAGGCCAAGCCTTGAGAGCATTGAATATCGCTCTCAGTTCCAGAATATTTATCGGTAGAAGAGATTCTTCCCGAGACCAAAGACCCTGAGCTTTCAGGGATCCCCAGATCGCGCCCCAGCCCATCAGACTGGCGTCGGTCGTAACAATGACCCACTCTGGTCTGCGGAATGTCATCCCTCGTGACAGGTTGTCCAGGGACAGCCACCAACGGAGTGAGTCTCTGGTCCTCTGATTTACTTGTATCTTCGGAGACAAGTCTGTATAATCCCCATTCCACTGACTGAGCATGCACAGTTGTAATGGTCTTAGATGAATGCGCGCAAAAGGAACTATGTCCATAGCCGCTACCATCAACCCGATCACTTCCATGCACTGAGCTATGGAAGGAAGAGGAACGGAATGAAGTATCCGACAAGAATCTAGAAGCTTTGTTTTTCTGGCCTCTGTCAGAAATATCCTCATTTCTAAGGAGTCTATTATTGTTCCCAAGAAGGAAACCCTTGTTGACGGAGATAGAGAACTCTTTTCCACGTTCACTTTCCATCCGTGAGATCTGAGAAAGGCCAGGACGATGTCCGTGTGAGCCTTTGCTTGAGGAAGGGACGACGCTTGAATCAGAATGTCGTCCAAGTAAGGTACTACAGCAATGCCCCTTGGTCTTAGCACAGCTAGAAGGGACCCTAGTACCTTTGTGAAAATCCTTGGAGCAGTGGCTAATCCGAAAGGAAGCGCCACAAACTGGTAATGCTTGTCCAGGAATGCGAACCTTAGGAACCGATGATGTTCCTTGTGGATAGGAATATGTAGATACGCATCCTTTAAATCCACCGTGGTCATGAATTGACCTTCCTGGATGGAAGGAAGAATAGTTCGAATGGTTTCCATCTTGAACGATGGAACCTTGAGAAACTTGTTTAAGATCTTGAGATCTAAGATTGGTCTGAACGTTCCCTCTTTTTTGGGAACTATGAACAGATTGGAGTAGAACCCCATCCCTTGTTCTCTTAATGGAACAGGATGAATCACTCCCATTTTTAACAGGTCTTCTACACAATGTAAGAATGCCTGTCTTTTTATATGGTCTAAAGACAACTGAGACCTGTGGAACCTCCCCCTTGGGGGAAGTCCCTTGAATTCCAGAAGATAACCTTGGGAGACTATTTCTAGCGCCCAAGGATCCAGAACATCTCTTGCCCAAGCCTGAGCGAAGAGAGAGAGTCTGCCCCCTACCAGATCCGGTCCCGGATCGGGGGCCAACATTTCATGCTGTCTTGGTAGCAGTGACAGGTTTCTTGGCCTGCTTACCCTTGTTCCAGCCTTGCATTGGTCTCCAAGCTGGCTTGGCTTGAGAAGTATTACCCTCTTGCTTAGAGGACGTAGCACTTTGGGCTGGTCCGTTTCTACGAAAGGGACGAAAATTAGGTTTATTTTTTGCCTTGAAAGGCCGATCCTGAGGAAGGGCGTGGCCCTTACCCCCAGTGATATCAGAGATAATCTCTTTCAAGTCAGGGCCAAACAGCGTTTTCCCCTTGAAAGGAATGTTAAGTAGCTTGTTCTTGGAAGACGCATCAGCCGACCAAGATTTCAACCAAAGCGCTCTGCGCGCCACAATAGCAAACCCAGAATTCTTAGCCGCTAACCTAGCCAATTGCAAAGTGGCGTCTAGGGTGAAAGAATTAGCCAATTTGAGAGCATTGATTCTGTCCATAATCTCCTCATAAGGAGGAGAATCACTATCGACCGCCTTTATCAGCTCATCGAACCAGAAACATGCGGCTGTAGCGACAGGGACAATGCATGCAATTGGTTGTAGAAGGTAACCCTGCTGAACAAACATCTTTTTAAGCAAACCTTCTAATTTTTTATCCATAGGATCTTTGAAAGCACAACTATCCTCTATGGGTATAGTGGTGCGTTTGTTTAAAGTGGAAACCGCTCCCTCGACCTTGGGGACTGTCTGCCATAAGTCCTTTCTGGGGTCGACCAAAGGAAACAATTTTTTAAATATGGGGGGAGGGACGAAAGGAATACCGGGCCTTTCCCATTCTTTATTAACAATGTCCGCCACCCGCTTGGGTATAGGAAAAGCTTCTGGGAGCCCCGGCACCTCTAGGAACTTGTCCATTTTACATAGTTTCTCTGGGATGACCAACTTGTCACAATCATCCAGAGTGGATAATACCTCCTTAAGCAGAATGCGGAGATGTTCCAACTTAAATTTAAATGCAATCACATCAGGTTCAGCCTGTTGAGAAATGTTCCCTGAATCAGTAATTTCTCCCTCAGACAAAACCTCCCTGGCCCCATCAGACTGGGTTAGGGGCCCTTCAGAGATATTAGTATCAGCGTTGCCATGCTCTTCAGTATCTAAAACAGAGCAGCCGCGCTTACGCTGACAAGTGTTCATTTGGGCTAAAATGTTTTTGACAGAATTATCCATTACAGCCGTTAATTGTTGCATAGTAAGGAGTATTGGCGCGCTAGATGTACTAGGGGCCTCCTGAGTGGGCAAGACTCGTGTAGACGAAGGAGGGAATGATGCAGTACCATGCTTACTCCCCTCACTTGAGGAATCATCTTGGGCATCATTGTCATTATCACATAAATCACATTTATTTAAATGAATAGGAATTCTGGCTTCCCCACATTCAGAACACAGTCTATCTGGTAGTTCAGACATGTTAAACAGGCATAAACTTGATAACAAAGTACAAAAACGTTTTAAAATAAAACCGTTACTGTCACTTTAAATTTTAAACTGAACACACTTTATTACTGCAATTGCGAAAAAACATGAAGGAATTGTACAAAATTCACCAAATTTTCACCACAGTGTCTTAAAGCCTTAAAAGTATTGCACACCAAATTTGGAAGCTTTAACCCTTAAAATAACGGAACCGGAGCCGTTTTAAACTTTAACCCCTTTACAGTCCCTGGTATCTGCTTTGCTGAGACCCAACCAAGCCCAAAGGGGAATACGATACCAAATGACGCCTTCAGAAAGTCTTTTCTAAGTATCAGAGCTCCTCACACATGCGACTGCATGCCATGCCTCTCAAAAACAAGTGCGCCACACCGGCGCGAAAATGAGGCTCTGCTTATGCTTTGGGAAAGTCCCTAAGTAAGAAGGTGTCTAATCCAGTGCCTGCCGATATTCTTATATCAAAATACCCAGATAAAATGATTCCTCAAGGCTAAATATGTGTTAATAATGAATCGATTTAGCCCAGAAAAGTCTACAGTCTTAATAAGCCCTTGTGAAGCCCTTATTTATGATCGTAATAAACATGGCTTACCGGATCCCATAGGGAAAATGACAGCTTCCAGCATTACATCGTCTTGTTAGAATGTGTCATACCTCAAGCAGCAAGAGACTGCATACTGTTCCCCCAACTGAAGTTAGTAGCTCTCAACAGTCCTGTGTGGAACAGCCATGGATTTTAGTTACGGTTGCTAAAATCATTTTCCTCATACAAACAGAAATCTTCATCTCTTTTCTGTTTCTGAGTAAATAGTACATACCAGCACTATTTCAAAATAACAAACTCTTGATTGAATAATAAAAGCTACAGTTAAACACTAAAAAACTCTAAGCCATCTCCGTGGAGATGTTGCCTGTACAACGGCAAAGAGAATGACTGGGGTAGGCGGAGCCTAGGAGGGATCATGTGGCCAGCTTTGCTGGGCTCTTTGCCATTTCCTGTTGGGGAGGAGAATATCCCACAAGTAAGGATGACGCCGTGGACCGGACACACCTATGTTGGAGAAATAGGATTATGTTTTAAATGTTTTCTAGCTTTAACACGCTTTGTACAGGGAAGTTCCTTGGGCTGGAAAAGAGATGTTTCAGGGTGGGACAAAGTTAATCATAGCCCTCATAACATTGTCTAAGCATGTTATACCTGCAGTTCTCACTGGTTTCTCTCACCAGTTGTATGCAGGTGAAGTTTTTTCAAAGTTTACACTTATTTACGTGACAAAAAAGTAATGTTACTAAACTAGAGGCAAATGCAAGTTAAATTGTAGTGGGAACAAGTTCAGTTTAATTTGTATTTGAAGTTTAATTTGCATTTGCTGATACTTTAAATCAGTGCCAGGTGCTCTCCTATTAACCTCACTCTCCACTGTTAATATTCTTTATCCCAGAGAGCCTCATAACTTTCTATGGGAGGCAGCTCTCATCTCTCTGGGACTTCCAATTTTAGACTCTTTTCCTAGAAAATTCAGTGAGCTCTGCCAGTGACATCTGCAAAGTGATTTCTTTCCAAGCTAGAGAGTTTTTGAAACTCAGGCCCCAAAGGGCTTATTGGTTCAGCTGTGAGAGATTTAAAGGGATATAGTGAAACTTGAAAAAGTGCATTAGTGCATTGCAATTTTCAGTAAAAAGAAAATCATGTTTGCAATGCATTTGTATTAGCAATGCATTTGTATTAGCAGCATGGACTATATAAAATTCTATTGTGTGTCACTATATTTACAGTGGACTAATTTATTTATTTTCTTCAGCTAAACCTCAGCCAATCATATGGAGTTCATAAGTTCAGGTATCTAGTCTAGTTACAAAACTGATGAGGTTTTTCATTTTCTTTAATTTTTCAAAGTTTTCTTTGGTACCTATGTTAGAGCAGATTATTTTATACAGGGTGTATTTTTCCAGTTTTAATTAATTTGTTCAGTAATTTGAAATGCTCTGGGGAAACGCGTTGTAAGCGCTGAGAAGTGAACTATTACTAGGTAGATGCAGATCCATTGATTAGAATGGAGAGTGACCAAAAACTTGCAAATATGATAAGTTGAGTCGTGATGTTGTGGCGTTTTGTTTTTTTTAATGTTATACTTGTTGCACAAACTAGATTTATTAGATTAAGGAAACAAGGCTGACTGAATTAAAGGGACATTATACACTAGATTTTTCTTTGCATAAATGTTTTGTAGATGATCCATTTATATAGCCCATACAGGTTTTTTTTTTTAATAAATGTATAGTTTTGCTTATTTTTAAATAACATTGCTCTGGTTTTCAGACTCTTAACCAAGCCCCAAAGTTTTAGGAGAATACTGATGTATACCTATTCCAGATTGCTCCTTTTTGTGTAAAGGGTCTTTTCATATGTAAAGGAAAGGGGAGGGGGGAAGTGTCTGCTATTTTCCACTTGCAGTGGGTGTTCCAGTAACCTTTTAACCAGAGTTAAACTGGGAGCTTCTAAGTAAGGTTTTATACTGGATTTTTATATCAGCATCTGTGCATATTATTCTTTATAGTAGTATCTATTACATACAGTTATATGAAATTGGTGTATACTGTCCCTTTAACTGCACTGATAATGTGCTGCCTTGGTCCAAGAATAAAATGGTGCCCCCAACTCTCTTTCCACTACAGTCTAAACCCAACCATTTCACTGTATTCTAAAGGCAAAAAGAGATGCATAGATATATACAAGTGACTTAAGCATTTTTAAATTATCTAAAGGGACATGAAACCCAAAAATTATTCTTTAAAAGTTTCCCATTTACTTCTATTATCAAATTTGCTTTGTTCACATGTTATTCTTTGTTGAAGAGAAAACTAGGTAGGTAGCGTGCGTATGTCTAGAGATCTACATGGCAGGAAATAGTGCTGCCCTCTAGTGCTTTTGCTAATGTATATCATTCTTGCAAAACTGCTGCCATATAGTTCTGCAGACACGTGCACACTTCTGAGATTACCTTCCTGCTTTTCAACAAAGGATAACAAGTAAAACAAAGATTTGATAATAGAAGTAAATTAGAAAGTTGTTTAATAATATTGTATGTTCTATCTGAATCATGAAAGAAAAAAATGTGGCTTTTATGTCCCTTTAAGCTAAAAAAAGGTGTATTAGGAAGCACTACAACAATCGCTGGTGGGAGTAGGTGGGGGACCACTTCACTACAGAAATGTCTTTTTCATAAAATTTAAAAATATAAGTATTTATAGGTACTGGCACACAGCTGCCAGTACTAAAGATGGCCACAAATAGTGGAAGGGGGAGGGTTAGAGAGCTATTTGGGAGGGATCAGGTAGGGATCCGGGGGTGGGAGGTGTCAGTTGGAGGGTAATCTATACACTAAAGTGAAAATGAACCTTACAAGTTACCTGATTAAATCCTTCACTGCCGGGAATAAAAGAAGTGTGGTGCAAAGCAGCAATTAGCTGCCTTCTAATTACTAAAAAAACAATGGCAAAGCTATGTATCTCTGCTATTTCTGAACTGAACAAAGCAGATCCCAGAGAAGCTTTTGCAATCATTTGTGTTATGATTGCATAAGCAGTAGGTAAATAATTTAAGTGAGAAAACATAATTTATGCTTACCTGATAAATTTATTTCTCTTGTAGTGTGTTCAGTCCACGGGTCATCCATTACTTATGGGATATATTCTCCTTCCCAACAGGAAGTTGCAAGAGGATCACCCAAGCAGAGCTGCTATATAGCTCCTCCCCTCACATGTCATATCCAGTCATTCGACCGAAACAAGACGAGAAAGGAGAAACTATAGGGTGCAGTGGTGGCTGGAGTTATAATTTAAAATTTAGAACCTGCCTCAAAAAGACAGGGTGGGCCGTGGACTGAACACACTACAAGAGAAATAAATTTATCAGGTAAGCATAAATTATGTTTTCTCTTGTTAAGTGTGTTCAGTCCACGGGTCATCCATTACTTATGGGATACCAATACCAAAGCTAAAGTACACGGATGAAGGGAGGGACAAGGCAGGAACATTAAACAGAAGGAACCACTGCCTGTAGAACCTTTCTCCCAAAACCAGCCTCCGAAGAAGCAAAAGTGTAAAATTTGGAAAATTTGGAAAAAGTATGAAGTGAAGACCAAGTTGCAGCCTTGAAAATCTGTTCAACAGAGGCCTCATTTTTAAAGGCCCAAGTGGAAGCCACAGCTCTAGTGGAATGAGCTGTAATTCTTTCAGGAGGCTGCTGTCCAGCAGTCTCATAGGCTAAACGTATTATGCTACGAAGCCAAAAAGAGAGAGAGGTAGCCGAAGTCTTTTGACCTCTCCTCTGTCCAGAGTAAACGACAAACAGGGAAGAAGTTTTTCGAAAATCTTTAGTTGCCTGTAAGTAGAACTTCAGGGCACGGACCACGTCTAGATTATGCAAAAGACGTTCCTTCTTTGAAGAAGGACTAGGACACAAAGATGGAACAACAATCTCTTGATTGATATTCCTGTTAGAAACAACCTTAGGCAAAAACCCAGGTTTAGTACGCAGGACTACCTTGTCTGAATGAAAGATCAGATAAGGAGAATCACAATGTAAGGCAGATAACTCCGAGACTCTTCGAGCCGAGGAAATAGCCATCAAAAACAGAACTTTCCAAGATAAAAGCTTAATATCGATGGAATGAAGGGGTTCAAACGGAACACCCTGAAGAACTTTAAGAACCAAGTTTAAGCTCCACGGAAGAACAACAGCCTTAAACACAGGCTTAATCCTAGCCAAAGCCTGACAAAAAGCCTGGACGTCTGGATTCCCTGCCAGGCGCTTGTGTAAAAGAATAGACAGAGCAGAAATCTGTCCCTTTAGTGAACTAGCGGATAAGCCCTTTTCTAAACCCTCTTGTAGAAAAGCCAATATCCTAGGAATCCTAACCTTACTCCATGAGTAACTCTTGGATTCACACCAATATAAATATTTACGCCATATCTTATGGTAAATTTTTCTGGTAACAGGTTTCCGAGCCTGTATCAATGTATCAATAACCGAATCCGAAAACCCAATTGAATCAAGCGTTCAATCTCCAAGCAGTCAGCCTCAGAGAAATTAGGTTTGGATGGTTGAAAGGACCCTGAATTAGAAGGTCCTGTCTCAGAGGTAGAGACCATGGTGGACAGGACGACATGTCCACTAGGTCTGCATACCAGGTCCTGAGTGGCCACGCAGGCGCTATCAGAATCACCGATGCTCTCTCCTGTTTGATCCTGGCAATCAGTCGAGGTAGCAACGGAAAAGGTGGAAACACATAAGCTATGTTGAAAACCCAAGGGGCTGCAAGTGCATCTACCAGCACCGCTCCTGGGTCCCTGGAACTGGATCCGTAACGAGGAAGCTTGGCGTTCTGGCGAGATGCCATAAGATCCAGATCCGGTTTGCCCCAACGACGAATCAGTTGAGCAAATACCTCCGGGTGTAGTTCCCACTCCCCCGGATGAAAAGTCTGGCGACTTAGAAAATCCGCTTCCCAGTTCTCCACACCTGGGATGTAGATCGCTGACAGGTGGCAAGAGTGTGACTCTGCCCAGCGAATTATCTTCGAGACTTCCAACATCGCTAGGGAACTCCTGGTTCCCCCTTGATGATTGATGTAAGCCACAGTCGTGATGTTGTCCGACTGAAACCTGATGAACCTCAGTGTTGCTAACTGAGGCCAAGCTAGAAGAGCATTGAATATTGCTCTTAATTCCAGAATGTTGATTGGTAGGAGTTTCTCCTCCTGAGTCCACGATCCCTGAGCCTTCAGGGAGTTCCAGACTGCTCCCCAGCCTAGAAGGCTGGCATCTGTTGTTACAATCATCCAATCTGGTCTGCGAAATGTCATTCCTTCGGACAGATGAACCCGTGACAACCACCAGAGAAGAGAATCTCTGGTCTCCTGGTCCAGATTTAGCAAAGGGGTCAGATCTGAGTAATCCCCGTTCCACTGACTTAGCATGCATAGTTGCAGCGGTCTGAGATGCAGGCACGCAAATGGCACTATGTCCATTGCCGCGACCATCAAGCCGATTACCTCCATACACTGAGCTACTGATGGGCTTGGAGTGGAGTGAAGGGCACGGCAAGCATTGAGAATCTTTGATATTCTTGACTCCGTCAGGTAAATCTTCATCTCTACAGAATCTATAAGAGTCCCTAGAAAAGGAACCCTTGTGAGCGGTAACAGAGAACTCTTTTCCACGTTCACTTTCCACCCATGCGACCTCAGAAATGCTAGAACTATCTCTGTATGAGACTTCGCATTTTGAAAACTTGACGCTTGAATCAGAATGTCGTCTAGGTACGGAGCCACCGCTATGCCTCGTGGTCTTAGTACCGCCAGAAGTGAGCCCAGAACCTTTGTAAAAATTCTCGGGGCCGTAGCTAACCCGAAGGGAAGAGCTACAAACTGGTAATGCCTGTCTAGAAAGGCAAATCTTAGGTACCGATAATGATCTTTGTGAATCGGTATGTGAAGGTAGGCATCCTTTAAGTCCACTGTGGTCATATATTGACCCTCTTGGATCATGGGCAGGATGGTCCGAATGGTTTCCATCTTGAACGATGGAACCCTTAGGAATTTGTTTAAGATTTTTAAGTCTAAGATTGGTCTGAAGGTTCCCTCTTTTTTGGGAACCACAAATAGATTTGAGTAAAACCCTTGTCCTCGTTCCGCTCGCGGAACTGGTTGGATCACTCCCATCACTAAGAGGTCTTGTACACATTGTAGAAATGCCTCTTTCTTTACTAGGTTTGTTGATAACCTTGACAGATGAAACCTCCCTTGTGGAGGAGAAGTTTTGAAATCCAGAAGGTATCCCTGAGATATAATCTCCAACGTCCAGGGATCCTGCACATCTCTTGCCCAGGCCTGGGCGAAGAGAGAAAGTCTGCCCCCCACTAGATCCGTCTCCGGAGAGGGGGCCCTGTCTTCATGCTGTCTTAGGGGCGGAAGTAGGCTTTCTGGCCTGCTTGCCCTTGTTCCATGACTGGTTGCCTTTCCAACCCTGTCTGTAACGAGCAGTAGTTCCTTCCTGTTTTGGAGCGGAGGAAGTTGATGCTGCTCCTGCCTTGAAGTTACGAAAGGCACGAAAATTAGACTGTTTGGCCTTTGATTTGGCCCTGTCCTGAGGAAGGGTGTGGCCCTTACCTCCCGTAATGTCAGCAATAATTTCCTTCAAGCCGGGCCCGAATAAGGTCTGCCCTTTGAAAGGAATGTTAAGTAGTTTAGACTTAGAAGTTACATCTGCTGACCAGGATTTAAGCCATAGCGCCCTGCGCGCCTGTATGGCGAATCCGGAATTTTTAGCCGTAAGATTGGTTAAATGCACTACAGCATCCGAAACAAACGCATTAGCCAGTTTAAGCGTTCTAACTTTGCTCAAAGTCTCATCCAATGGTGCTGTGCGAATCACCTCTTCCAGAGACTCAAACCAGAATGCCGCTGCAGCCGTGACAGGCGCAATGCATGCAAGAGGCTGCAATATAAAACCTTGTTGAACAAACATTTTCTTAAGGTAACCCTCTAATTTTTTATCCATTGGATCTGAGAAAGCACAGCTATCCTCCACCGGGATAGTGGTACGCTTGGCTAAAGTAGAAACTGCTCCCTCCACCTTAGGGACCGTCTGCCATAAGTCTCGTGTGGTGGCGTCTATAGGGAACATTTTTCTAAATATCGGAGGAGGGGAAAAGGGCACACCGGGTCTATCCCACTCCTTACTAATAATTTCTGTAAGCCTTTTTGGTATAGGAAAAACGTCAGTACACACCGGTACCGCATAGTATCTATCCAACCTACATAATTTCTCTGGGATTGCCACCGTATCGCAATCATTCAGAGCCGCTAACACCTCCCCTAGCAACACGCGGAGGTTCTCAAGCTTAAATTTAAAATTTGAAATTTCTGAATCCGGTCTCCCCGGATCAGAACCGTCACCGACAGAATGAAGCTCACCGTCCTCATGTTCTGCAAATTGTGACGCAGTATCGGACATGGCTCTCGTGTCATCAGCGCGCTCTGTCCTTAACCCAGAGCTATCGTGCTTGCCTCTTAATTCGGGCATATTGTATAATACTTCTTTCATAACATTAGCCATATCATGTAAAGTGATTTGTAAGGGCCTTGATGTACTTGGCGCCTCAATCTTACGCACCTCCCGAGCGGGAGACGCAGGTACTGACACGTGAGGAGAGTTAGACGGCATAACTTCCCCCTCGTTGTCTGGTGATAATTTCTTTATCGGTACAGATTGACTTTTATTCAAAGTGATATCAATACAATTGGTACACATATTTCTATTGGGCTCCACATCGGCTTTTGAACATAATGAACAAGCAGATTCCTCTGTATCAGACATGTTTAAATAGACTAGCAATGAAGCTAACAAGCTTGGAAATCACTTTCAATAAGTTTACAAGCAATATAAAAAACGCTGCAGCGCTTTTAAAAACACAGTTGAATAACAAAGAAAACTAATTCAGTTATAGTGAACAATTCTTAACGAGAAATGTATTAATTAGCAGAGGATTGCACCCATTAGCAAAAGGATGATTAACCCCTCAATACCCAAAAACGGATATCAAATTAAGATTTAACGCTTTTATCACAGTCAAACACACTGTCACAGATCTGCTGTGACTGATTACCTCCCTCAAAAATGAATTTTGAAGACCCCTGAGCTCTCTAGAGACGTCCTGGATCAAGGAGGAAGAAACATAGAAACATAGAAACATAGATATTGACGGCAGATAAGAGCCATAGGCCCAGCAAGTCTGCCCAACCTTACCTAACAGTATAAACTTATCTAGTTCGTAGGATAGCCCTATGCTTGTCCCATGCATTTTTAAAGTCCCCCACAGTGTTTGTTGCTACTACCTCTTGAGGAAACAGGAAGACTGTGCTAGAATTTTAACTGTGCAACAAGGCGCTAAAACAAGGTCCCTCCCACTCATATTACAACAGTGGGAGACCTGATATAACGGTTTCTATGCAGAAAATACGTTAGCCATGTGGAAAAAAATCATGCCCAAAAGGATTTATCACCAAAGTACCTCACAAAACGAATAACATGCCAGTAAACGTTTTAAAAACAAACTTTTTCAATGTCATGCAAAGTTATCACTAAGCCTGCTACCAGTCGCTTCCACTGCAGATAAGGCTTAAACATTATTTCAGTATCAACAGTATTTTCTCAGTCAAATTCTAGTCCCTAGAAAATAACTCAACTGCGCATACATTTATAAGCCTGATACCAGTCGCTACTACTGCATTTAAGGCTGTACTTACATCATGTTGGTAACAGCAGTATTTTCTTAGTCAATTCCATTCCCAGAAAATAATGTACTGCACGTACCTCATTTGCGGGGGACCCCGCATGCTATTCCCCTCTTTCTGAAGTTACCCTACTCCTCAGAATGTCGAGAACAGCCAGCAGATCTTAGTTACGTCTGCTAAGATCATAGAAAAACGCAGGCAGAGTCTTCTCAAAATACTGCCTGAGATACAAAAAACGGCACACTCCGGTGTCATTTTAAAATAACAAACTTTTGATTGAAGAATAATTAAGTAAAAACTCCAACTCCTCTCGCGACCTCCTTCTTTGTTGAGGGTTGCAAGAGAATGACTGGATATGACATGTGAGGGGAGGAGCTATATAGCAGCTCTGCTTGGGTGATCCTCTTGCAACTTCCTGTTGGGAAGGAGAATATATCCCATAAGTAATGGATGACCCGTGGACTGAACACACTTAACAAGAGAAAACCAAGGTTTGTGAAAAAGTTAACATTGTTTTATATATAGTCGTGTTTGGCAGTGAAATGGTGGCATGAAATATACCAAAATATGCTTAGTTCAATACCTTGGGTTGTCTACTTAAAAATATATATAGTTTTGAAAGGTAAATAAAAAATATAAAACAAGGCTCTATTTCTGTTTAAATGGAGTGATAGCAAAAATTATAATTTCTCTGAAATTCCCAGTAGTGAAGGGGTTAAGGCAACCATATTCTTCTACATGTGCTGCCCCTGTTAAGATGTGCCTGGTATCATGGTTCCACCAGGACTCATTTTAGAGTTGAAAATGCTAGGGCAATATCAGTTGTGCAGTTTTCTGCAGTCAGAGGCAATTGGGCTGATTCTATCACAACTGAAAAGATGATCAAGATTTGTTTCCACAAAAATTAAAATCTAGGAGGATTTTATATATAAATGTTGTAAGATTTTTTTTTTAAACCCGAAAAACTATCCCTAAATTCCAGTGCTTATTTAACGTCACATTTTGTATTTAAGAAATAAATCCATAAATAAATAAAAGTATTTGCAGGCTTGTTACCATGTGATCATGTTTACAACTGCTGAAAATTTAGGACTTTCTAAAAAACACCTTTTGTTTAGCCATCTAGTATATAATAATAATTATGCATAAATATAATTTATAATAAAAATTATAGTTCTTATTATTTTAAAAAATATAGAAAAAATTAATTAAATAAAATATCAATAAAAAAAATAAAATATATATATATATATATATATATATATATTACACGTCATGATGCTACAACGCATCACTGAGCACTGTGTATAACTGAGAGGCTGTTTCAAGTCCTCTGTGAAAACATATCTACGGAGGTGCTATAGGGTTTCTATTTAGCGGTTGGCTAGCATTACGGCTGACTTCCTTTGATATCCGGGACTGCATGGAAAAGACCTCCAATAATCTGCCTTTGGACATCTAAGGGACATCTCCTTGCAGCCTTTTGATCCCGGAAGATCTCGCTTATCTTTCACTTTCACATACCTCATATGTTTGAGGGTCACATATATATATGGCTTGAAATATCTAGTAGTCAACTAGTCCTGGGTGACCTAGAAATTGCAGCGGACCACATATAAATGTCACTTTTTCCTATATTTAACATTGAGTTGACTAGTAACTTTTTCCCTCTGGGCTAATAGCTTTTAACCCCTGACTAGTAAACCATAGTGATATTTTTCCACCCTTGTGTGTGTGTGTGTGTGTGTATATATATATATATATATATATATATATATATATATATACACACACAGTATATATATATATAGATATATATATATATATATATATATATTCACATACATGCATACATATATATATATATATATATATATATATATATATATAAAAATATATATATATATAAATACACACACACATATATTATATATACACAGAGAGAGAAGCACACTCACAGGAACGAACAACTGGCTCAATACTATTGTTAGCCTGTTCTATGGCGATTTACCACCTGGGTGCAGCTTCTTTTTGTCAGGTGGCTGGACTGACAGCAATAGGCGGGATCAGACTGATATACTACTGGAAAGTTTTTCTCTGTGAAAAGCATCATTGAGCTAAAAGAAGCTGCACCCAGGTGGTAAATCGCCATAGAACAGGCTAACAATACATAGTTGCCAACATTTGAAAAAAAATTCCAGGGACACTTTGCAGCTATCAATTACCTGCATGAAATATTTTACCAAACCCCCTGCCCTAAAATACCGCCCACTTTGCCAAACCCACATAATTAGCATAGTTAAGCCCCGCCTATTATATGTAGCATTTGTTTCAATATATAGCCATACTAAACAGGGAGAAATCTAGAGCAGCTAATAAGGAGTTATATCACCAGCAGACAGATGGGTTATATACATCCTGTACAAACAGCTGGCACTCTGGCCATACACATTTTCCTGCCCTCTGCTGCAGGAATGAGCAGAAAATGCTGACACTTTGCAAAGTGTGGGATTTTTAGTTGTGTGATGTGAGGCTCAAATGGGCCATATGTTATGCAGGGGGGGGGGGGGCACATAGGGGCCAGACACTGTACAGGGGACACACATGGGGACAAGATATTATGCAGGGAGAGCATTGGGGCCAGACACTGTACAGGGGACACACATGGGGACAAGATATTATGCAGGGAGAACATTGGGGCCAGACACTGTACAGGGGACACACATGGGGACAAGATATTATGCAGGGAGAGCATTGGGGCCAGACACTGTACAGGGGACACACATGGGGACAAGATATTATGCAGGGAGAGCATTGGGGCCAGACACTGTACAGGGGACACACATGGGGACAAGATATTATGCAGGGAGAACATTGGGGCCAGACACTGTACAGGGGACACACATGGGGACAAGATATTATGCAGGGAGAGCATTGGGGCCAGACACTGTACAGGGGACACACATGGGGACAAGATATTATGCAGGGAGAACATTGGGGCCAGACACTGTACAGGGGACACACATGGGGACAAGATATTATGCAGGGAGAGCATTGGGGCCAGACACTGTACAGGGGACACACATGGGGACAAGATATTATGCAGGGAGAGCATTGGGGCCAGACACTGTACAGGGGACACACATGGGGACAAGATATTATGCAGGGAGAACATTGGGGCCAGACACTGTACAGGGGACACACATGGGGACAAGATATTATGCAGGGGGCACGTGGGGACCAGATATTATGCAGGAGGGAACATAGGGGACAAACATTTTGCAGGGGCACATTAGGGACCAGATATTATGCAGGGAGGGAGGCATATGGGGGCCAGAGTGTAGGGGCACATGGGGAACAAGAAGCATGCACATGAGGGCCAGATATTATGTAGAGGGGGCATGGGGATAAGATATTATGCTGGGTGACACATGGAGCCAGATATATGCAGGAGGCAGGCGCACATGGGGACCAGATATTTATCATGCAGGGTTAGCACTAAGGCGCAAAAGATTATGCAGGGTGGATGGGGGCTAGATATTATGCTGGGTGACAGGGCTATATAATATTATGTAGGGTGGATGGGGGCTAGATATTATGCTGGGTGACAGGGCTATATAATATTATGTAGGGTGGATGGGGGCTAGATATTATGCTGGGTGACAGGGCAATATAATATTATGTAGGGGGGATGGGGGCTAGATATTATGCTGGGTGACAGGGCTATATAATATTATGTAGGGGGGATGGGGGCTAGATATTATGCTGGGTGACAGGGCTATATAATATTATGTAGGGGGGATGGGGGCTAGATATTATGCTGGGTGACAGGGCTATATAATATTATGTAGGGGGGATGGGGGCTAGATATTATGCTGGGTGACAGGGCTATATAATATTATGTAGGGGGGGATGGGGGCTAGATATTATGCTGGGTGACAGGGCTATATAATATTATGTAGGGGGATGGGGGCTAGATATTATGCTGGGTGACAGGGCTATATAATATTATGTAGGGGGGATGGGGGCTAGATATTATGCTGGGTGACAGGGCTATATAATATTATGTAGGGGGGATGGGGGCTAGATATTATGCTGGGTGACAGGGCTATATAATATTATGTAGGGGGGATGGGGGCTAGATATTATGCTGGGTGACAGGGCTATATAATATTATGTAGGGGGGATGGGGGGCTAGATATTATGCTGGGTGACAGGGCTATATAATATTATGTAGGGGGGATGGGGGCTAGATATTATGCTGGGTGACAGGGGCTATATAATATTATGTAGGGGGGATGGGGGCTAGATATTATGCTGGGTGACAGGGCTATATAATATTATGTAGGGGGGATGGGGGCTAGATATTATGCTGGGTGACAGGGCTATATAATATTATGTAGGGGGGATGGGGGCTAGATATTATGCTGGGTGACAGGGCTATATAATATTATGTAGGGGGGATGGGGGCTAGATATTATGCTGGGTGACAGGGCTATATAATATTATGTAGGGGGGATGGGGGCTAGATATTATGCTGGGTGACAGGGCTATATAATATTATGTAGGGGGGATGGGGGCTAGATATTATGCTGGGTGACAGGGCTATATAATATTATGTAGGGGGGATGGGGGCTAGATATTATGCTGGGTGACAGGGCTATATAATATTATGTAGGGTGGATGGGGGCTAGATATTATGCTGGGTGACAGGGCTATATAATATTATGTAGGGGGATGGGGGCTAGATATTATGCTGGGTGACAGGGCTATATAATATTATGTAGGGGGGATGGGGGCTAGATATTATGCTGGGTGACAGGGCTATATAATATTATGTAGGGGGGATGGGGGCTAGATATTATGCTGGGTGACAGGGCTATATAATATTATGTAGGGGGGATGGGGGCTAGATATTATGCTGGGTGACAGGGCTATATAATATTATGTAGGGGGGATGGGGGCTAGATATTATGCTGGGTGACAGGGCTATATAATATTATGTAGGGGGGATGGGGGCTAGATATTATGCTGGGTGACAGGGCTATATAATATTATGTAGGGGGGATGGGGGCTAGATATTATGCTGGGTGACAGGGCTATATAATATTATGTAGGGGGATGGGGGCTAGATATTATGCTGGGTGACAGGGCTATATAATATTATGTAGGGGGGATGGGGGCTAGATATTATGCTGGGTGACAGGGCTATATAATATTATGTAGGGGGGATGGGGGCTAGATATTATGCTGGGTGACAGGGCTATATAATATTATGTAGGGGGGATGGGGGCTAGATATTATGCTGGGTGACAGGGCTATATAATATTATGTAGGGGGGATGGGGGCTAGATATTATGCTGGGTGACAGGGCTATATAATATTATGTAGGGGGGATGGGGGCTAGATATTATGCTGGGTGACAGGGCTATATAATATTATGTAGGGGGGATGGGGGCTAGATATTATGCTGGGTGACAGGGCTATATAATATTATGTAGGGGGGATGGGGGCTAGATATTATGCTGGGTGACAGGGCTATATAATATTATGTAGGGGGGATGGGGGCTAGATATTATGCTGGGTGACAGGGCTATATAATATTATGTAGGGGGGATGGGGGCTAGATATTATGCTGGGTGACAGGGCTATATAATATTATGTAGGGGGGATGGGGGCTAGATATTATGCTGGGTGACAGGGCTATATAATATTATGTAGGGGGGATGGGGGCTAGATATTATGCTGGGTGACGGGCTATATAATATTATGTAGGGGGGATGGGGGCTAGATATTATGCTGGGTGACGGGGCTATATAATATTATGTAGGGGGATGGGGGCTAGATATTATGCTGGTTGACGGGGCAATATAATATTATGTAGGGGGGATGGGGGCTAGATATTATGCTGGTTGACGGGGCAATATAATATTATGTAGGGGGGATGGGGGCTAGATATTATGCTGGGTGACAGGGCTATATAATATTATGTAGGGGGGATGGGGGCTAGATATTATGCTGGGTGACAGGGCTATATAATATTATGTAGGGGGGATGGGGGCTAGATATTATGCTGGGTGACAGGGCTATATAATATTATGTAGGGGGGATGGGGGCTAGATATTATGCTGGGTGACAGGGCTATATAATATTATGTAGGGGGGATGGGGGCTAGATATTATGCTGGGTGACAGGGCTATATAATATTATGTAGGGGGGATGGGGGCTAGATATTATGCTGGGTGACAGGGCTATATAATATTATGTAGGGGGGATGGGGGCTAGATATTATGCTGGGTGACAGGGCTATATAATATTATGTAGGGGGGATGGGGGCTAGATATTATGCTGGGTGACAGGGCTATATAATATTATGTAGGGGGGATGGGGGCTAGATATTATGCTGGGTGACAGGGCTATATAATATTATGTAGGGGGGATGGGGGCTAGATATTACGCTGGGTGACAGGGCTATATAATATTATGTAGGGGGGATGGGGGCTAGATATTACGCTGGGTGACAGGGCTATATAATATTATGTAGGGGGGATGGGGGCTAGATATTACGCTGGGTGACAGGGCTATATAATATTATGTAGGGGGGATGGGGGCTAGATATTATGCTGGGTGACAGGGCTATATAATATTATGTAGGGGGGATGGGGGCTAGATATTATGCTGGGTGACAGGGCTATATAATATTATGTAGGGGGGATGGGGGCTAGATATTATGCTGGGTGACAGGGCTATATAATATTATGTAGGGGGGATGGGGGCTAGATATTATGCTGGGTGACAGGGCTATATAATATTATGTAGGGGGGATGGGGGCTAGATATTATGCTGGGTGACAGGGCTATATAATATTATGTAGGGGGGATGGGGGCTAGATATTATGCTGGGTGACAGGGCTATATAATATTATGTAGGGGGGATGGGGGCTAGATATTATGCTGGGTGACAGGGCTATATAATATTATGTAGGGGGGATGGGGGCTAGATATTATGCTGGGTGACAGGGCTATATAATATTATGTAGGGGGGATGGGGGCTAGATATTATGCTGGGTGACAGGGCTATATAATATTATGTAGGGGGGATGGGGGCTAGATATTATGCTGGGTGACAGGGCTATATAATATTATGTAGGGGGGATGGGGGCTAGATATTATGCTGGGTGACAGGGCTATATAATATTATGTAGGGGGGATGGGGGCTAGATATTATGCTGGGTGACAGGGCTATATAATATTATGTAGGGGGGATGGGGGCTAGATATTATGCTGGGTGACAGGGCTATATAATATTATGTAGGGGGGATGGGGGCTAGATATTATGCTGGGTGACAGGGCTATATAATATTATGTAGGGGGGATGGGGGCTAGATATTATGCTGGGTGACAGGGCTATATAATATTATGTAGGGGGGATGGGGGCTAGATATTATGCTGGGTGACAGGGCTATATAATATTATGTAGGGGGGATGGGGGCTAGATATTATGCTGGGTGACAGGGCTATATAATATTATGTAGGGGGGATGGGGGCTAGATATTATGCTGGGTGACAGGGCTATATAATATTATGTAGGGGGGATGGGGGCTAGATATTATGCTGGGTGACAGGGCTATATAATATTATGTAGGGGGGATGGGGGCTAGATATTATGCTGGGTGACAGGGCTATATAATATTATGTAGGGTGGATGGGGGCTAGATATTATGCTGGGTGACAGGGCTATATAATATTATGTAGGGGGATGGGGGCTAGATATTATGCTGGGTGACAGGGCTATATAATATTATGTAGGGGGATGGGGGCTAGATATTATGCTGGGTGACAGGGCTATATAATATTATGTAGGGGGGATGGGGGCTAGATATTATGCTGGGTGACAGGGCTATATAATATTATGTAGGGGGGATGGGGGCTAGATATTATGCTGGGTGACAGGGCTATATAATATTAACCCCTTAACGACACGAGTCGTACAGGGTACGTCGCACACAACCTGGTCTTTAAAGACCAGCGACGTACCCTGTACGACTTTGGGGATTAAAGCGGCTGGAAGCGATCCTGATCGCTTCCAGCCGCTTTACGGTTATTGCAGTGATGCCTCGATATCGAGGCATCCTGCAATAACCTTTTTCCCCCATCCGATGCAGAGAGAGCCACTCTGTGGCCCTCTCTGCACCGGCATCGATGGCCGCAATCGTTGGTGGGTGGGAGCTGACCGTGGGAGGCGGGTGGGCGGCCATCGGTGACAAATTGAAGAGAGAGGGGGGCGGGATCGGGGGCGGGGTTGTTGGGCGCGCGCACGGGAGCGCGCGCGTGCACGGGGGCCGGTGGGTGGGCGCGTGCACGGGGAGGGAGCGGGTGGGAACCGCTACACTACAGCAAATTAATTATATAAAACTGGCAGTAAGGGGGGATACAATCCCCAACAAAAATAAATCTAAGGGATCTGGGAGTGGGTGGGGGATTTGTCTGTGGGGGGGGAAGCTACACTACAGAAAATGGATTTTTTTTAAAAAAAAACAAAAAAAAAACATTTGTATTTGCAAACAGGGTACTGGCAGACAGCTGCCAGTACCCAAGATGGCTCCCAGTAAGGTAGAGGTGGAGGGTTAGAGAGCTGTTGGGGGGGGGATCAGGGAGGTTGGGGGCTAAGGGGGGATCCTACACAGCTGCATATGTAAATATGCTTTACAATTTTTTTTAAAATTTTAAATATACCTTTTATTTTAGTACTGGCAGACTTTCTGCCAGTACTTAAGATGGCGGGGACAATTGTGGGATGGGGGAGGGAAGAGAGCTATTTGGGAGGGATCCTGGGGTGTGATGTGTCAGGTGGGAGGCTGATCTCTACGCTAAAGCTAAAATTAACCCTGCAAGCTCCCTACAAATGACCTAATTAACCCCTGCACTGCTGGGCATAATACACGTGTGGTGCGCAGCGGCATTTAGCGGCCTTATAATTACCAAAAAGCAACGCCAAAGCCATATATGTCTGCTATTTTTGAACAAAGGGGATCCCAGAGAAGCATTTACAATCATTTATGCCATACTTGCAAAAGTTGTTTGTAAATAATTTCAGTGAGAAACCTAAAATTGTGAAAAATGTTACGTTTTTTTTAATTTGATCGCATTTAGCGGTGAAATGGTAGCATGAAATATACCAAGATGGGCCTAGATCAATACTTGGGGTTGTCTACTACACTACACTAAAGCTAAAATTAACCCTAGATGCTCCCTACATGCTCCCTAATTAACCCCTTCACTGCTGGGCATAATACACGTGTGATGCGCAGTGGCATTTAGCGGCCTTCTAATTACCAAAAAGCAACGCCAAAGTCCTATATTTCTGCTATTTTTGAACAAAGGGGATCCCAGAGAAGCATTTACAACCATTTATGCCATAATTGCACAAGTTGTTTGTAAATAATTTCAGTGAGAAACCTAAAGTTTGTGAAAATATTTGGGAAAAAGTGAACAATTTTTTTTTATTTGATTGCATTTGGTGGTGAAATGGTGGCATGAAATATACCAAAATGGACCTAGATCAATACTTTGGGATGTCTTCTAAAAAAAAATATATACATGTCAAGGGTTAATCAGGGATTCCTGACAGATATCAGTGTCCCAATGTAACTAGCGCTAATTTTGAAAAAAAAAATGGTTTGGAAATAGCAAAGTGCTACTTGTATCTATGGCCCTATAACTTGCAAAAAAAAACAAAGAACATGTAAACATTGGGTATTTCTAAACTCAGGACAAAATTTAGAAACTATTTAGCAGGGGTGTTTTTTGGTGGTTGTAGATGTGTAACAGATTGTGGGGGTCAAAGTTAGAAAAAGTGTGTTTTTTTCCATTTTTTCCTAATATTTTATAATTTTTTTTAAAGTAAATGATAAGATATGATGAAAATAATGGTATCTTTAGAAAGTCCATTTAATGGCGAGAAAAACGGTATATAATATGTATGGGTACAGTAAATGAGTAAGAGGAAAATTACAGCTAAACACAAACACCGCAGAAATTTAAAAATAGCCCTGGTCCTTCAGGGAAAGAAATTGAAAAATGGCCGTGTCCTTAAGGGGTTATGTAGGGGGGATGGGGGCTAGATATTATGCTGGGTGACAGGGCTATATAATATTATGTAGGGGGGATGGGGGCTAGATATTATGCTGGGTGACAGGGCTATATAATATTATGTAGGGGGGATGGGGGCTAGATATTATGCTGGGTGACAGGGCTATATAATATTATGTAGGGGGATGGGGGCTAGATATTATGCTGGGTGACAGGGCTATATAATATTATGTAGGGGGATGGGGGCTAGATATTATGCTGGGTGACAGGGCTATATAATATTATGTAGGGGGGATGGGGGCTAGATATTATGCTGGGTGACAGGGCTATATAATATTATGTAGGGGGGATGGGGGCTAGATATTATGCTGGGTGACAGGGCTATATAATATTATGTAGGGGGGATGGGGGCTAGATATTATGCTGGGTGACAGGGCTATATAATATTATGTAGGGGGGATGGGGGCTAGATATTATGCTGGGTGACAGGGCTATATAATATTATGTAGGGGGATGGGGGCTAGATATTATGCTGGGTGACAGGGCTATATAATATTATGTAGGGGGGACTGACAATAGACACACTAGAGCAAAAAGTCACCTTCAGCTATCTTTATCCAGCTGATGAAAACCTAAAATCACCTTTGTGGCATCTGATTGAGGATTGTGTTAGCACATTATAATTTATTCATGTCAAAGTTTTCCTTTTTTTCCCATACTGGACCCAATTTAATAACTTGCTTTGAAAACCTCACGTTTAGCTCAGATTTGGTTTGGCACATAACTATTTTAAACATTTTGAACTGTTTAAGTAATAAAGTTAGAAAAAAGGCCAGAGTTGTGTATGATTATAATATATACTGGACACTGGTTAAATGTGAAAAACTAATAAACAGGTTATTCTCAACCTTTTTAATGGCATTTTGCAGAGATTTTAACTGACCTTGGAACTTTGGCAAGTCAGAAGACAGAGTTAGGTAACAAGAACAAGAGGAAGGACAGGCAATTTTCACCTTTCCTTTCATTCTAATGAATACAATAGGGTACAGCAAATGATCTGTTACTATTATACAACCAGCATATATAACAAATAAACTGTATATAAAAGTAGATATTTTTCAGTTAAAAGCTTCTTAATTTTTGAATTACCCCTGATATTAGCAAATAATCTGCCACTGTTATATACAGTTTATTTTGTTATTATCTGCTGTTGGTTCTGTAATAT